>NC_090321.1:242164232-242466644 GCF_040869045.1 Eurosta solidaginis
TGATACATCTATGTGCAACATAAGCTAACGGCCAGGCCAAAGTGAGGGTGTGCGATGTGTGCACCATGACTCGTAAACAAGTTTTAGACCAAACTTCTAAGAATTTAAGGTGTAATGACCATGCCAAAGGTGGTGATTTCCGGTTACTTGCTGGAACAGCCGCGGCTTTACGTACAAAAATTTACTCTCTTTAGAAATATAAGAGGGCAGTTTGGTGGAAACACTTCAGCAGCAGCTTTTGCTAAACAACTTCTTGAAATTAATTATGGCAAAATTCCTATTTCTTTACTAACAGATTTGATTTCTTTTCCTGCAAGTTTTTGAGAAATTTCGACTACACCTGAAGCTTTAATAGCTAATATTTCTTCCAGATATTGAATCTGTCTTTACAAACTATAAATGGCTTTGGGAAAAGGCACTTTAGGCACCTTAAAATGAGAATGTTAATATCACTAGAACCAAGACAACTTATCACTCTATTAACACAGTCGTGGAAGAATCCCAAGCTGTTTATATCCGATTGAGTTTATTTGCTCTTTTAAGCCATAAGAAATTTCTTCTCGTCGATTGGTCCTTAAAAATGGGCTCATAATATCATACTATTTATGCTTCGTTGTTTCGATTCTTCACGCTTATGTAGTGGGACAAGGCTTTTCGTTACAAAACTTTTACGAGTGTCATTGAAGCAATTAATTTTATCGGCAAATTTCGAAAACAAAAAAAGTTTTAAACCAAGGATTCCATTGATAACGATAGATGCTTTTTTTCAATTTTAAATGCCTCAAATTTCCTATCCCTATCAATGAAGCTCATGGACGATCGTTAGCTGCGAATCAAGGGATTGATGAGCGCAGTACAAACATTTGTAGCTTTAGGGCTTCTGCAACTCAATTGTCAACCTCACCTACGCGAGGGAAAACCTGTTGCAAATATGAATATATCATACAACAACATCCATTAGCTGTAGCAAAAGTCAATCTTATACTGTTTTCACACAGAAACTTAATGATCTCATTTCACCTGCTAATGAAATCGTAAATTTTTTGCTTTCACACAGAAGTAACTGCTCGATTAGCATGAGGGATGAGACGACAATCACGGTGGAACGATACAAGGTGGAAGCATGGTGGCATACCTACATACAAAAAAAATTCCATGTACTTGTAAATTCGATGGACAAATGTCAAAATCGTACTGCGCCGGTAGTTGATGTATCAAATCAAATAAAAAAGGTTATAATCAGCTGTTCGATGCTGCCACCTTGTATCGTTCCGCCATGCAGACAATGACATTTGCTTTGACAAATAACATTTTTAAGCACTGAACACACCAAAAACTAAGAAGCGGAAACGGAAGCGGAACGCGGCCAACAGAGTTGCATTGTGCTTTTGACTTCATTAGGCATTCGATTAGCTACTAATGAAATAATTATAGATTCGAATTTTTTAGGGAAGATTGAGCTCAATAAGCGTCTTAATGTAGAAAACTGCCTTTATTATTCAATAAGCCGTCTGTGTGAAAATAGTATTACCAACTCATGTTTTACGCATGGCCAGTTACGCGTAGCCTGCACATTTTTATAGAAACGTGTGGTAAAGCCTACGGGCATAAGCTAGTTCTGAGACAAAATCGAGCTGAGCTGCAAAGAAACACGTTGGAAATAGAAAAAGTGGTCCAAGTTTTTCAACGACGTAATTTTTATTTTTTCTACCATCTGATAAATGTCATTATGTCAAACAAACAACAACAAAAGAGAGTAGTTTCTAGAATAAAACATACATAAACATATGAACCTAAATATATAGAAATACGTACATACATATATACATATGTACACAAGCTCGCGTACAAAAATTTTTATAAAAAATATAACAATAAAAAGACAACAATCAGTACACAAAGAGAAAGAATTTTATAAATAAAAAATTCTTAGCACGTGTCAATCAATCCCACTTTTGAGCTACTAAATCAGCATATTTTTTTGTGATTTTGATGTGCACAGATTTTTGCACCTTCATTATCATTCCTAATGACGTGCCTATTTCGTGATTGTTCCAATATATTGCTCCGAGGATTTTTAAGAACTTGCTGTAGTGACTTAATTTGGCGAAAAGAAATTGGATAAGAAAGCAAGTAGGAAAATCTAAATTCAGCTATAATCGAGTATAACAGACTTAATTGTCACTAGATATTAGAGTGGATAAACGATATTGCTATTTGTAAGTTTTTTTTTATGATTGTGAGATCTCATTTGATTCCGTACCCTCTGATTATAATATGGGGTTCATTTAACTATCGAACTACCCCAATAATGAATAACTTGGAAGAAGACATTACATTTTAATGGCCAGCACTTAAACGAAGCAAGATACGAAGTTGAGCCCCCACGGGCTGCTCTCCTCGAAAGCCATGTCTCTATCTATATCTACTCATAAATGAAATAAAGACCAGGTTGAATAACTCTTACGCACTTCCATGGAGTTACCATATCTAAACCCATTCTACCGAGAATGTCGAACATATTGTGGCCTGAGTTGAGCAAACAATTCAATATCAAAAATTTAACAAAACACAGCGAGCAACTTGTGAAAAAGTCGTGCCCTATGGATTCACTAAATATAATCCTGGACCAACTACCACTGGTGGCCGCCGTCATGGTAGTGTGCTCCGCGTACCACACCGAAGCTACTGGATTCACGCCCCGGGCAATACAACATCAAAATTTTAGAAACAAGTTTTTTAAGTCAGTAGAAAGTTTTCTAAGCGGGGTCGCCCTTTGGCAGTGTTTGGCAAGCACTCCGAGTGTATTTCTGCCATGAAAGGCTGTCAGTGAAAACTTATCTGCAAGTAGGTCCCATCCAGCCAATTTTTAGGAAAAAACAAAATAGAAGCTCGGCCTAAAATCTCTTCGGAGTTTATCGCGCCTTTCATTTATTTATTTATAATTACCACAGTACTGTAACACTCATGCCACTGCAGTAAGATCAGCATTAAAAACGAGGGCGTCTGAGTGCTGCAATGAGATTTAGTATGGCCACAATGATATCCTGAATGGGCTTTCGTGTAAGAATATGACTTAAGAGGGCCGACATAACCTTCGATGCTCGTGACGGACTCCTAGATATCTGACAGTAGCCTCGTACCATATCTAGCGAGATCGCCCGAAATGCAGTTTCACTCGATATCCATATGCCGCCGAACCAATGTGAAGTGTACACAGTTTTGGTGGGAATCGGACAAGTAAGAACCAAGAGATTTCATAGCACAATGGATGTAGCAAAAAATAAAGATTTCGTTGGAGATATTACCCTACCCTAACTGCAGCTATACTGATGGCTGATACTTTTGTCTGGAAGACGCTACAGGGATCGGCTAGTCTGGAGGGAAGTTTGATGTCGTCCCTTTAGAGGTGGAGTCTATACGGCGAAGTCTGATTTACTACCCGACTATTAAGTATAACCATTTTAATAGCTACATATACGTAATCGAAAAATTTCGGGTAAAAAAGTTGCCCTAGGTGAAAGTTTACAGGATCCGGGGTTACTCATAGCATTTTCATGACGAATCACAATTAAAAGTCAAATCTATGACTTTGCTTTGTACGACCGAAAATAAAAATGAAAACCGGAGTTTTATTTTTTAAGGACAGAATAAGAGTCCGACTCCATAACTAAGGACTAAGAGTTTGGATCACCCTCAGCGGGCTTAGAATATACCCGCGGCAGATTTGTCTGTCGTAAGAGGCAACTAAAATACGCAAATGCTTTAACGGGTTGTGTAGCGCAACCCTTCCAAAGGGTTGCCAGCTCGGTTTACAGCACCTCCAATACAATTGTCAACCTCACCTACCCGTGGCGAATCATGTTCTTCAAGCAGCAGAGGCTCTGTTGAAATTAAATTCCTCATGCAACTAGGGGATAGGAGAGGGAGATCCTAGATACTTCAATGTGTTCATATTAAATTGTTCCCGTGATGATCGTACTTATTTTTTTGAAGGTTCGTGTTACCAGAACGTACCGAATATATGTCCGACAAAGGATCGTCAACATGGGTAGCACACCTTAAAACCTTCGGGGTGACTTTATAGCTACAACAATAACAACAGTTTCGGTTCTTGTAATTTTTATATCATTTCGAGAAAACTTACAGGTTATTTTTGGAATCATCTCGTGGTTATTTCTTGACCGTTTCGGAACTTTTTTCAGAATGATTTTTTGATAAAAATTCTGTTCGGAACCATTTTTGTTTTGGTATTATCTGCCAGATATTCTCGGGCGTATTTAAGATCAGTTTCTTGGTTGTTTTCGAAATAACATCGCCGAGAAAATTCAAGGTTTGTTTTATATTAAATTTAGCTTTAAATTTAGCTATCGCGGCCACCGTGGTGTGATGGTAGCGTGCTCCGCCTATCACACCGTATGCCCTGGGTTCAACTCCCGGGCAAAGCAACATCAAAAATTTTAGAAATACGATTTTTCAATTAGAAGAAAATTTTTCTAAGCGGGGTCGCCCCTCGGCAGTGTCTGGAAAGCGCTCCGATTGTATTTCTGCCATGAAAAGCTCTCAGTGAAAACTCATCTGCCTTGCAGATGCCGTTCGGAGTCGGCAAAAAACATGTAGGTCCCGTCCAGCCAATTTGTAGGGAAAAATCAAGAGGAGCACGACGCAAATTGGAAGGGAAGCTCGGCCTTAGATCTCTTCGGAGGTTATCGCGCCTTACATTTATTTTTTTTTTTATAGCTTTATAGAGGCAGTGAAGAAAGCAGCATAAATTCTGGAGGAAACGTGCTTAAACTGCAGTCTCTTAAATTTATATATTGATAGTCAGGCTGCGATTAAGGCAATAATCTCACACACTACTTCATCAAGAAGCGTTAAGGAATGCAAACAAACATTGGAAAAACTTCGCTCAGGCCGGACCATACATCTCTACTGGGTTCCAGGTCATTAAGGGATAGAAGGTAACGAAAGTGCCTATTTGTTGGAAAAGGAGGGTGCAACACTCGCCGAGTCGACGATAGACGTCCCAATCCGTTTAGGAGAAATCAAAAGAAGACAGGAGTTGCATATATATATCAAGCAAGAAAGGCGTGGACAAAAGCGTGGGACTGCAACATTTTTAAGAACATGTGCAAAATGTACGATATTAGACTCACAAAGTGGCTCATATCTCTGAAGAGAGAATACTTAAGGCTCACGATGGACATACTGATTTGAGACTGCCTTCTGGTATCACATGCTTATAAGTAAGGCCTCGTCAGTAACAGCAAGTGTAGGAAGTGTGAGCTGCAGGAAGAAACGTTCTGTGTTTATGTCCGGTGCGCGGCAGGTAAAGGCTTCAGCTATTAGGGGCGGCCGAGTTGCCAGATCTTGAGGCAGCAGCTAATCTGGGTCCTAGGAAACTGCTAGTATTTGCCAAGAGGACGGATGTATTCTATAACATATGTCCTGTCACCTGATTGTGGTTATTACTTTTGATCGACAAAAAAATTCTGGTAACAATATGGACTACTCAATCTATGTGAGGTCTTTATTGGCCGGACAGTTCAACCTAACCTAACCTTTATAGAGAACTTTTTTATTTTCTTGATTTTCCGACAGGGTGGATAACTGATGTATATTGGAACGATTTTCCATCATCCCTTGCAAATTCGGTTTCGATTTTTGTGCTGCAGAAATGAAAAAATTTAATTTCTGAATTTTATGACTGAAATTTTTTTTGCTGGCGTAGCAAATTTTCACATCAGTTAAAAGAAATGAAATTTAATTAATGCAGTTTCTTTATGTTTCGTTTTCACTGTAATATTACTAGTGGCTTTTAACTACATGCTTTTGATCGTAGAAAAGGCATTAAGTTGGTTGTCATTAAAATCCGTTTAACAAACTTCCTTGCTACGCGCAATTATACTTTTCCTTCAAATGGTGCCTGCAACCAACAACGTGTAATAAATATGTTTGAATGTGAGCGCACACTTTTGGTAACATTTTCTGCTCGGGATAAGCTTTTGCTTGTAATGTGCAGAATTCAACTGTGTATCTAAGAAGCGCAGGAATATATGCAAATGCACACACACTTGCATACAAACACCTACACGCATATGCGTTGCACTACGACGTCTACATGGCATATTTAATTAACAAAATTTGCACTAAACTTTTGATCTCGCTTTCATTTTATGCAACCAAACGAAATTTGATGTCTTACCTTAGCGAAATGCGTGTATATACGAGCGTGTATGTGTGTATGTGTGTATGCTTTGCTGCGATTACCACACGTGGAACTTTCTTCATGTGCAATTTTAACTTTTGTAATTTTCACGACATTAGAATTTAAACATTTTCTTGTAGGTGTAGTTGCTGAAGGCGACGACTGCATGGGTATGACAATGGACGTACATGTTCGAATATACATATATACAACATACATACAAAGGTAGACATGACGGTATATTGCATATACAAAAGCGTGGGCGCGTTAAAATAATGTTTTAAAATGCAAAAATTTCTTTCTATAAACTAAGTTTTTAAATAATAAAAATTTTCCACGTAAACAAGTTTAGTATAGTTTGAGTACGGTACAAGTCGAACATATTTTTTGAATACATTTTCAGATAAATTATACTGTTTCGTATTGCTTAAATTTTTAGCAATGAATATCTGAGAGCGAGTGCCAATTAATTATTTTGACTTTAATACCCAAAAAAATTATTATAACATTGGCTTAAAATAATCTTATTGTACCATATGAAAAAAAGTACAAAAATTACTTCGAGAAATTTACGAAATAAATTTTTTTCGAAAACAAGGTTCTGGTTCTAAGCTCATTTTCGTGGCTTTCATAAGTGATTATTTTAAATATTTAAAAAACATAGTCAATATATGAAAATTGTGCATATAACAATTAATAGTTTTAACTTTTACTATCCAAACAATATTTAATCATATTGTTTTAAATTTAAACTAAAACAAGTTAGGAACGCTAAGTTCGTGTGTAACCGAACATTACATACTCAGCTGAGAGCTATGGAGACAAAATAAAGGAAAATCACCATGTTGGAAAATGAACCTAGGGTAACCCTGGAATGTGTTTGTATGACATGTGTATCAAATGGAAGGTATTAAAGAGTATTTTAAAAGGGAGTCGGCCATAGTTCTATAGGTGGACGCCATTTAGGAATATCGCCATAAAGGTGGACCAGGGCTGACTCTAGATTTTGTTTGTACGATATGGGTATCAAACGAAAGGTGTTAATGAGTATTTTAAAAGGGAGTAGGCCTTAGTTCTATAGGTGGACGCCTTTGCGAGATATCGCCATAAAGGTGGACCAGGGGTAACTCTATAATATGTTTGTTCGATATGGGTATCAAATTAAAGGTATTAATGAGGGTTTAAAAGGGAGTGGTGGTAGTTGTATATGTGAAGGCATTTTCGAGATATAGAACAAAATGTGGACCAGGGTGACCCAGAACATCATCTGTCGGGTACCGCTAATTTAATTATATATGTAGTACAGAGAACCTTATTGCTGCAAAGGTTCCAAGGGCTTTTGATATCGCCCTGCAAAACTTTTTCATTTTCTTCTACTTAATATGGTAGAAGTCACACCCATTTTACAATGTTTTTTTCTAAAGTTATATTTTGCGTCAATATACCAATACAATTACCATGTTTCATCCCTTTTTTCGTATTTGGTATAGAATTATGGCATTTTTTTCATTTTTCGTAATTTTCGATATCGAAAAAGTGGGCGTGGTCATAGTCGGATTTCGGCCATTTTTTATACCAATACAAAGTGAGTTCAGATAAGTACGTGAACTTAGTTTAGTAAAGATATATCGACTTTTGCTCAAGTTATCCTGTTAACGGCCTAGCGGAAGCACAGACGGTCGACTGTGTATAAAAACTGGGCGTGGCTTCAACCGATTTCGCCCCTTTTCACAGAAAACAGTTATCGTCCTAGAATCAAAGCCCCTACCAAATTTCACAAGGATATCAATTCGAAGTTATGTTTTTTTTTATGCTTGGGTGCTAATATTAATAGTGGAAACTGAAGTACCACTGATTTTTGAAAGCTTATTATTTTAAAAATTTATATATTTAAAATTTTTTTCATGACTAGACTTAAAAAATGTAAATCTAACTGTTTGACCTATTGGTATGTAAGCCGTTTTTTATAGGCTGGCCGTGTTACGTTTAACGCAATTCTAAACGTCTTTCGAATCTTTGACTCTAAAGTTATAATATGTATATTTTTTTGCACCACCCAATATTTGTTTTCACTATTGCCATCTCTTTCTGTCTGCATGCTGCATTGGCATTGACCTCTGTTTACTGCCATTAGTAGCTGAATTTGAAATCGCTTTGAGCGTGTCGATAATATTCGCCACAGCACAGCACAGCTCTTTGAGACTAATTTAAATTTGCAGTCCGATTTTCGACACAATTTGATTTCGAGTTGTAAAATTGACATAAAGAATATTAGAAAAATATTCTATTATTTTCGAAAACAGTTTTTTTCTAGCCCTGAACTATTTTGAGGTTAAATTAAGCTTTTGGTTAATGAAAGCTCCCATTTTTCTACAAGATATGCAAAATCTGAGAGGGAAGGAATATTTTCGAATTAGTGGCAATTAATTGATTTGACAATGAAAAATTTTTAAAATATTTCGAAAATTCAACGTTCTGCAATATTGGTTTTCGAAACTTATTGAACTACCTATGAGGAAGGTTTTTTTTCTAATTATTTATTTATAATATAAAAAATTTCGAAATCATTTATAAATATAGATGCAATAATGTTTTCTGCAGATTTCACCTTCAAAAAATATTTTGCAAGAAATCAGTTTAGATTTGAGAAAAAAGTTTAAATTTGATCAACCTGTGAAAGTAATTATTTTGAGACAAAAAATGTCATACCATAAAACTTACTGCTCTCTTTGGCACTTAATAATCTCGTACATTTTTAAAGCATTTTCCTGATCCCTTTAAATTTGTAAACTTTTCTTACTGAGTACATACTTAAATATTAAATACTCCTCAAGATGACGACACATTTTCAAGACTTTTTCAACTTCAATCGTAATATAAATGCCTTTCAATTAAACATGATGAACTAAATAATTATACGCAATGAAGATCAAGGAATAATACCAAACACACACACATACAAACACACATTGATTTGTTGCTGATGCAACGACAGCAATGTGGATAATAGTGATTGCATGAAACATTGGGGGCGTATGAGAAATTCATTTACGAATGCGTTTGATATGCGGTTGAGTGGATTTGACATCGTCATTATCGTATTCGTAACTGCTTGCCATCATTAGCAATGTATGCTTGCATCCCTGTTGTTTTTGTAATCGTAGTTGTTATTACTGCAGCTTTGGCTATGATTAAGTTAGCAAAGATGAAGGTGTTGCAGATGAAAATGTGCTTTTGCTAATTTGTATGCGTACACTCAACCGAGTTTATATTGTGAATGTGTTGATGTTACTGTAACATCATAATATACATACATATGTACATCTTTTTACACGAGTATACACGCAGCTAAAAATGACTTCACCTGGAAGCAAATTCAACATGGTCTAGTATGTGACGTTTGACAAACTCTTTGAATTTAAGCTCATAAGTGTAATTTAAAAGTACAGCGAAAAAAAAGTTGCAGAATTTAGAAAGAAATTGCGCTAAAAACGTACGTAGCTATATACTTTTATAATAAGATTAACTAAAATAAGGCGTGAACAGCAAGTCAAGTTCGATGTCCAAACATGGAGGGGACATGTCTGAAGAACTAATGGTTTCATGTTAACTAGAGCTCATCTTGGGGTTGAAGTTATACCACAGTAGAGGTAACTTTACTTTACTTTAGGTTACTTTTAAAATTTCGTGGTTTTTGAGATGAACTTCGTCAGCTTCTAGTCGGTAAAAACCGATATTGCCAAGTTGTTCTTTTACTTACTTACTTACTTAATTGGCGTTTAACCGTCTAAACGGTTATGGCCGTCCAACAAGGCGCGCCAGTCGCTCCTTCGCTCCGCCAACCGGCGCCAATTGGTCACACCAAGGGAGTTTAAATCGTTTTCCACCTGATCCTTCCAACGGAGTGGGGCCGCCCTCTACCTCTGCTTCCATAGGCGGGTTCCGATAGAAACACTTTCTTGGCCGGAGCATCATCTTTCATTCGCATAACATGGCCTAGCCAGCGCAGCCGCTGCGTTTTAATTCGCTGGACTATGTTGATGTCTGCGTATAGCTCGTACAGCTCATCATTAAATCTTCTTCGGTACTCGCCATCGCCAACGCGTAGAGGTCCATAAATCTTTCGAAGAACTTTTCTCTCGAACACTCCCAAAGCCGCTTCATCTGCTGTTGTCATGGTCCATGCTTCTGCCCCATATAGCAGGACGGGTACGATAAGTGACTTGTAGAGTATGATTTTCGTTCGCCGAGAGAGGACTTTACTTTTCAATTGCCTACCTAGTCCAAAGTAGCATTTATTGGCAAGATTGATTCTTCGCTGGATTTCAGTGCTGATGTTGTTGCTAGTGTTGATGCTGGTTCCCAAATAAACGAAGTCTTTTACTATTTCGAAATTATGGCTGCCAACAGTAGCGTGGTTGCCAAGGCGCATATGCGCTGACTCTTTGCTCGATGACAGCAGGTACTTCGTTTTGTCCTCATTCACCATCAAACCCATCTTTACCGCTTCTTTTTCCAGCTTGGAGTAAGCAGAACTAACAGCGCGGGTGTTTAGGCCGATGATATCAATGTCATCAGCATATGCCAGTAATTACACGTTTGTTCTTTTACTATCGCCTTTTTACCGATAGCGAATAGCTTATCAGTTTGTTTGTTTGGCTTCTTATCGTCAACTCATCCGTTTCTTGTTGGCTTTATAACGGCTTTTTAAGAATGTTTTACAGATCATCGAATTTATAATGAATTTTGTTTTTTTTATAATAATCTTAAGAGGTTAGCAGCACGCGAAATGGATTTATACTTTACATACATTTTTATAAGCTTTTTCCGTCTGATTCTGCCCTCCCCCCTCTTCACTTTTTCCTAATCCTTTTATTCACTCCTCCCTCCGTCTTTTTCGCTTCATCTATCTCCATCTTCGTCTCATTCTATCTCTTTCTCAATCTACTTCTCTCTTTTATCTTCTCTCAATTTCTTCTCATTCTTCTGCATCCCTTATTGCCTGTTCCAGAGGGTGGTATGTATTTTATTCCAGTCCCAGTCCCAGTCCCAATCCGAGTCTCAGTCCCAGTCGCACTCCGAGTCTCAGTCCCCGTCCTATTCCTAATCCCAGTCCCAGTCCGTCTCTGGATAGTATATTACTCTGTACTAAAGCACTCATCGACGGCTTTATTTGATATCCATATTGTATAAACACTGTCTAGGCATTCACTGGCCCACGTTTTGGCCTATATCTCGAGATCCTAGTCACCCAGGGGTATGAAAATTACCCTCTACACAACTAAAGACTCTCCTGAATTAAAAAAATGTCATAGTACCTCTAAATCGCGGGCCCCCTCAGAATTACATGGAAGTATATACGCACCACCTGAAAATATGAGTGCCACAGCGTATACGTAACATTTTATTATTACTTATAAACAAATAAAAAAATTTGCAATAAAATAATATTGCGACTATAAACTGAGATATAACCTATCTTATCTCTCAAGTTAGATCAAACTACACACGGGGTGGAAAACGAATTCAAAATCGGTTCAGTAGTTTAGGAGTCTATCACGCCCAAAAATGTGACATGTGTTTTTATATATTAAGATAAATAAATTCAACTAATAATTGTTTTTAGATTTGGAATTGTTTGCCTTTAAATAAAGAAATATTTTTTCAAATCTCTTACCTCAAATTTATAAGTAGGTTGTATTGTCGCATCCAGTAAAATGTAGATCTGTAATGAAAAAAAAAAAATTTAGAATACATGAAAAGAGATTACTATGATGCATGAAAATGCTGCTAATAAAGCATTAATGCTAATTAAAAAAAAATATTAAAAAACAAACAAGCACCCTTCAGGAAAATGGTGATGATTGCTCAGTAAAGGAAATCGAACCGACGAAAACGAACCACTAAGCTGTCTTTTAATGCAGAAGGTGTGAATTACTACTCACTGCATAACTCTGAGTCGTTCTTGGGTCCGTATTCACCAGCTTAAACTCCCTGTTATGGTAGTCGCCTTCATATTTCTGAATTCTTCGGTTTTACATTTTGACCGTTTGGTCTAGTTTTTTATATTTATAAACAAAATAAAAATGCGAAGGAATAAAGCTGAATCGCTTTGAAATTATACAAATAATAAGTAAATGTCTGGACGTCAAACTTATATGAAAGGTCTTATTAAACGTTGTGTTTATTTTGATCACCACAAGTCTGCAAATACGATATAGTCGTGTCAAAGGAGCGGTTCCTTTAACCTATGGCAGATCTCCCAATAGAGGATCTATATGGCGGCAATCCATGTTTATATAATAATAGATTACAAACTGTGATGGGTAAATCATGATTGATGATCGGCGCGATGTACTTCACGTACCTGCCTGTCAATATGCCTGCAGGGTATGACGTTTTGCATTTCGGATGCAATAAAACAATGACAGACAAATATCTTTTTAAGTTACTGTTATGATATTAGATATCATTAAAATGTGCTTTTGGTCTTCAAAGCTACCGAATTCTTTCAATAATTATAAAAAATAAAAGGCAAATTATAGCAGATTTAAAATTAAGAAGTTTTCTTTTTTATATGCATATTCAATTTCAATCGAGCCGCATAACAAAAACTTTATAAAATTGTTCATAAGTGTATTTTTAATAAATATTTTAACGAATTTTACTGCAATTCGCCTTATTTGCAATCTTCTGCCAACGTTCGTATCGCTAAACTGTTGAATAAATGACTCCAATATTGAATAATGAAAACAATGGCCTTTATTAAAGTACTTTACAATAACACTTATACTTTGCAATAGCTTTGAATAGCTTGCTTAATAACCAAACTGATTGATAACTCAAATGGACACCTCGCCTCTACTGTCGCGCCTTTTATACTTTTTGATTTCTCATTGCATACTTTCAGGCTTTTCCATTCCAGAACTTACTGGTTAGTTTTAGCTACAAAATCGCCAACCACAACTAGGTTTATAACTTCTCATTTGAGTAATACTTGCACAAATTATTGCCCTCTCTTGTGAGCAATTCAGATAATATATATGCATGTGTTTGTGCATTGCTTCTCCGCTGCTCGTATACGTACATATGTGTAGACGCAATTATTGATTCGCTTATGTAGATACATAATGATTGATCTATGGATGTGCATGGTATCACTGTTTAGCATCGGCTTAGAGATGGCAGCACCCCTTAGTTTTGCTAATATTCGTAACAATATGTTTATGCAAGTATATACAGCAGCTAATGGTCTCAATATTTACGAAATTTCGTCAGTTACTTTCTTCTTTTTGACGAAAGGCGCATAACTTATTATGGAAGAAAATCTGAAAGAGGTTAGGGAAAAAAATTGTCAAAATTCAAATCGACTTAAACTAGTACTTTGTGAGACTAGAAATGATTGCGGTACAAAGCTGTAGACTTAAAAAAAAACTCAGGAGGCTCTTAATAAAAAATTCAAAATTTTCCCGAATTTAAAAATTTTTTGAAAATATTTCGAATACCGGTTTGCATAGTTTCAAATACCGAATTCCTGGAAATTTTTTCTGAAATTATCGAAAGTATGAAAAACAGGAATGCAATTGATCAAATTTTATAAAAATTGCGAATGCTATTTTCATGTTCGCTGCTGTATTATGAAATGATTATTGAATTATGAAATTATGGAGGATACTGTCGCAATGATATCCAAAATAGAGGGAGAATACCACTAACCTGAGTTCCTTCGTACGAGAACATGAAAATGTGAGGTGGCACAATTTGAACTACGTAGTCAGTGGCTTCAGTTGCTTTCAGCTAAAATGAACTGTAACCGCAATTAAGAAAAAGTTCCAAATTTTTACCACTAATTTGACGATTAGTTATCAACGTAGCAGGTCCTTCTCAGGGCACTTTCGATAAAGCTTAGAATGAGTTCCACAAACGAAGTCAACGAATTTAAATGAAATGAAAGAAGTTGTGTGCATCTGCTTTGGATTATATAATATTTTGTGCTGCCAAAATCTGTATACATACAATAAATACCCGGAGTAAGGGGACATGAACTGCTTCAGCTTATCTATATAAATTTATATAAATTCTAGCTGTGGAAGAAAAGAGTAATTTACGAATCAGGGACAGAAGTAAGTAGAGATATTACTATAGTGCTGACACGCAAAGAGCCGATGAGCCGATGTTACGCTGCCAATAGCAATTAACCAACCTCGGCTTGATTCAGTTTTCGAGCGACCACACGGAGAAACCGAAAATAATTTTAAAGTAAGCTTTACTCTATTTTGGCCAAAAGGTGGCTACTTCCCCAAATTATTAATAACTAATACTTACTTACCTAATTGGTTATTAACTTTAAATTGTTATGGCCGTCCAACAAGGCGTGCCAGTCGCTTCTTCTCTCTACCACCTGTCGCCATTTGGTCACACCAAGGGAAATGAAATCGTTTTCCACCTGGTCCTTCCAGCAGAGTTGGGGCAACCCTCTTCCTCTGCTTCCCTAGGCGGATTCCGATACAAATATTTTCATAGCCGAAGCTTCATCGTGGCTGCTGCGTTTTATTTCCCTGGACTATATTGATGTCTGCGTAAAGCTCGTACAGCTCATCATTAAATCTTCTTCGGTACTAATAGTGATTATAGTAGCTTGACAGATGGTACTTTCAAGGAGACTGAGCCAAGATTCTTTCAATTTGAGTCAAGTAAATTTTTGATTTTTACTTAAAATTGTTGGGATAGACCCACTTATATTTCTTAAATTTTCGTTGAGACGCTTTTCGAGGCATACAAATATTCGAGGTGTTTGCTAACTCTTTCTTGAGGTCGTGAAGTTCGCTGTGTGAACACGTAGACATACGTCTAGTGGTCGAAGTCAAAACCTGGACTAAAAGCAAATAATTTCGGGACTATTGAGAAGAGATTCGTCAGCTTCTTATTAGTAGCAATCGATATCGGAAAGTTTTAGTTTTATTTCCTGCTCTTTATCCATAAGAACTTTTTATCGTTAAGTTATCGACTTGTTATCGCCAAGTCAGAAGCTTCTTATTGATTCTTATCGGCATTTTTCCGACTGGCAATAGATGTGTCATTGATTTTGAAGTGAAGTTTTATCGATATCGTTTTCACAACAAATCAAAAACTTGACAATAGCAACTCCATTACTTTTCCATACCACGCCGATAACATATTGGTGGTATTCATAAAAGAATTCGATAACATATCGTAACTTTTTTTGGAAATATAGTCGATAGCTTTTCGATAAAAAACGATAATTTTTTGATAATATATAGATAGTTTTCTAACACAATATCGAGAACATATCAAATCGATATAATATGAAGTCTTCTTCGGTCATTGTTCCCACATTACGCTACAGTGTAGTGACTATTTCTATACTATCCCATACAACATACCATATTGCCTCATATGGCATATCACTCCCAAAAACAATGCTTACGCTTACACATACCTTACTCTTGCGTTCTGCAATGACGTGAGCAAAGATGTGCACAAACCAAAGACATTTATAACAATTTTTCATGCCGCTTTTTCCGACAATTGAACTTTTCATCTTGTAAGCCGAGCGCGCTACCTCCACACCATTGCGGTCATTACCAAAATAACTTTTGTAAAGTTAAATTGGTGAACTTCGTACTGCATGGCGGTACAAGCGAAGCACCTTATACCTACGAAACCGTTCACTAGGTTCAACAACGGATAATACACTTGGAGCCTGCATCCCTATCTCCGGGAAATTTCATCGAAAAGGCGAAAAGGTGATTTCTGGAAGTGACAGATGCTAAATAGTCTGCAATAACGTTAATCACATACTTCTTAAGAGAAAAAATGAGAATAGATATGAAGCGGAGGTAGTACGCAACTGAATGTAAATCAAAGCTTAACGCTACCTTGAGTACTAGAGTTTGTTGAATCTTGAAACTTAAGGTTTTATTGGATAACTTTTCAAAAGAAGAAGGAAGCCCTCGCTCATCCAGTTATGCTGCTAATATGCCATCATTCGTCTAAGACGCTATAAGTTAAACAACGAAACCGACTGCACTGATGGGTTTCAAACTGTGTTAATCGAGTGCCGACTGATGAAGATTCAGGCCGTGCGAGTGCATACCTATCGAATGGAATCCATCTGCAAGCTACGACAACTATTGCTAAATTAGTACTTTGGGACAACAAAACAGGTCTTGACTCGTAACATACGATCACGGACAACAACAACATCACGGATCGTCAACCATACGAAAGAAAATTAAGTGATAAGTCAAACGTATAAACAAAACGACAAACATATCAACGGAACGTAGTTTCTTATCGACTGAAAATAAATTTTACTATCTACTTTAAGTTGTTTTGTATTTTGAGCTCACGATAGATTTTGAACTGTCAAATTGATTGCCAAAAATATAAAAAAAGTAAATAACTGCGATGGACCCAATTTTATTGTTTTCTTAGAGCTCCAGTAATAGCGAAGGCGATGAAAAGATAGTCTGAAGGCGGTTAAGAGAGTGTAGTAACCCTTTGGACTTATCGAACAAAGCGTAAGCATACCATTTATGTATTATTATATAATATATTATATTATTGTGTTATTGTATAACAAAAAATTATTCCAGTTTCTTGAAGAGATTTCGCTTTACTTAGGAAGCTTTTAGTTAATTTCTAGAGAAGTAAAATTTGAAGCAAGCCGATACCAAACCGAGTGTCTCGCCATGAATTCCGCCAATATTTCCTTTTCGCTTGGATAAGGCTTTTTTTTAATTCAACCTTTTTTAATAATAATAGTTTGTAATTTATTATATTTTTTTTATTCATATACTTTAACAATGTTCTTACATTTTCAATAAAATTTGTGTGTATAACGTGTACGTTCAGAACGTAACGATTACGTTCACGAATCATCCAAAAATCATGTTTTTACGTGACGAGTTATACGATCACGGATGTTACGATTTGGCCCCAGTATGTGAAATTGTGTATCCAGCTTAGGTTGCATAACAGAAATTTATAAGAATGTGGGTCACACACGGGCGCCACTTCGGAGGTAGAATTTTCCAAATTCTGGGTTAGCGCAAAATAACAGTACTATCAAGTAGAATTTCGACAACTAAAAATGCAATAGTTCATGTTGGAAGCAGCATAAATAGCAGAATCACCAGAGATATTTATGAACTCCCCCTTCCGATGGTTTGGTATTGGTAGGTTATATAAGAAGATGCGATGATATAGGAAGATGCGACAGATCTAATTTCTAGGAAGGACCAAACCTCTTAAAATTGGATTTTTCCGCTTTTTAAGTGGTTAAACATTTGGCAAAAAATAAATTGTGTTTATTTCAATTATATATATGTTGCTCCCTACCAATTATATAACATTTTTTAAAGAGCTTATAGAGTTTGTATTTAACTTTATAAATAGCCCGCAGTAATTTTCAATGCCTTTGTTGGTGTAAAATTGGCTCCAATATCATTATGGATGCCTTTGAAGCGTGAATTGGCTTTTATTCTGCGGCATTAAATATGAATTGCGATGAAGGGAAAATGAGCCATCGGCATTTGTAATTATTTATATATTTACATATACATGCACAAATTATGTACAGCATACACATAAAAAAATAAAAATGTAAGGCGCGATAACCTCCGAAGAGATCTAAGGCCGAGCTTCTCTTCCAATTTGCGTCGTGCTCCTCTTGATTTTCCCTACAAATTGGCCGGACGGGACCTACATGATTTTATGCCGACTCCGAACGGCATCTGCGGCAGATGAGTTTCCCTGACATCTTTTCATGGCAGAAATACACCCGGAGCGCTTGCCAAACACTGCCGAGGGGCGACCCCGCTTAGAAAAAATTTTCTTCTAATTGAAAAACCTTATTTCTAAAATTTTTGATGTTGCTTTGCCCGGGGTTTGAACCCAGGGCATCCGTTGTGGTAGGCGGAGCACGCTACCATCACACCACGGTGGCCGCCACACATACACATAAGGATACTAAAATATAAGATATTTTATATACATATTTACATTATTATAAAAGGTAAAAAATTTAAAAGTTTACACTATGCAACATGCACGCGGGTTTGTAAGCGTAAAAGATATTGTAATTGTTGAATTATGTGCGATGACTGTACAAACTCATTGACAGACATATTGACATACCTAAAGAACCACGTTTGTTTGCCACAATGAAAGAAGTTGGCATAAAAGTAAATTGGTTGCGTGTGCATTAGGGAAGTTTTATCTCATAGGGTAAAAAAATGTCAGAATTTTTTTGGGGGAACCACCCCAAAATGTTGCATATTGTTAGATTTTAAGATTGCCAAAGTTTGAGCACGATTGGAAGATGTTAACCCATGCCACTGGAGAGCTTTTTAGGTCTGCTTCTTATGAAAGTAATCATATGTATGATAGCTTAGTTAGTGCTTGTTGTAAGAAGTTTTTGTGCCATTAATTTTATTCTGAGTGTTAGTTGATGAAAGTGTTTATTGGGAAAAATTTAGTGGTAAATCTTTACATATATATTTCTTGCGAGGATGCGTATCTCTCTGAACTTCTCCTAAATGATTGGACCTATTTTATTAAAGTTTTTTGTTTGTGTTCAATTTGGTCTTTTTTAGAGACGAGTAATTTTCACATATGGCTACTTTTTCAACACCGTTTACTTTCTTAGATCTGAGTACTTTTTTTGAAGTATTTTTTTTTAACCGCTTAGTTTTTTGCATCAAGGTACTTTTCGGAACCGGGTACTTTGTTAGAACCGGACACTTTTTTGATTCCAAGAACTTGTTAAGAACCTTGTAATTCTTCGGATGCGGGTACTCGTTTACAATCGGGAAATTTTCTGATCCCGATACTTTCTTAGAAGCAAGTACGTTTCCGGATCCGGGTACTTTTCAAAAACTGGGTCAGCACAGGACCGATACCGAATGGCATCTGCAGGGCGGATGAACTTTCCCTTAGAGGCTTTTCATGGCAGGAAAACACTTGGAGTGTTTGCGAAATCACTGCCGAGCGGCGACACGCTTAGAAAAACTTTCTTCTAATTGAAAAACTTGTTTCTAAATTTTCGGTGTTGATTTGTTCAGAAGTTGAACTCAGGACCCTTGGTGTAATAGGCGCAGCATGCTGCCACCTCTCCATGGTGGCCGTCGCGTGTGAAAGTCTGAAGCTTGCCTGCGCAACAATGTGTGGCGTTTGCCTAGGGGTGCGGCTGTTTGAAGTTGGCTGAAGAAGTCAATCGGGCGTAAATTAGTAATTGTGTATAGCATTTTGTTTAGAGCACGGTAAATCCAGTTCTATTCACAGTACTGAACAAAACGGGTAATAGCGTAATTTTTTACCATCTCTGTTTTGAGGAGATTAGCATTCAGACAGGGTGGTTGAAGGGTTAAGTTTTCTAACATGCATTTTTGCCTGTTGCTTATATCAAGTTCCTTTATATTTTCTTTGCGCTGTTCTACTCCTTCCGCTCTTGGGGTTGAGGTTTTATAATTAAAGTAGAAGAAAGTGAATGCACTTAATCTTAGTTGCTAGACCTTGACAGCAAATTTGGGCGCTTATCACCTTTTTTTAAGCTCGCTCCATTTAATTGTGCCATCTGCAGGTCACGCTTAAACGATTGTTCCATTTTTAGCTAGTTCATCCGCTTTTTCATTTTCATCTATTCCGCTATGCCGTGACACCCAGTATAGATGTATGCTTCTCCCTGTCCCGGTATCTTGCTTACACTCTAACACATTTAGGATGCTATTTACTTGAGTAAATTTGAGGTATCTTAATGAAATTTGGTATGTATGCACTCATCTCAGGTCGCTTTTTAAAATGAAAGGTATCGGATTATAACCACGCTCACTTTTTCGATTTCGAAAATTTCTAAAAACAGAACAAGTGCCATAATTCATTACCAAAGACGGATAAAGCGATGAAACTTGGTATGAGGGTTGACCTTATGACGCAGCATAGAAAATCAGTAAAATTTTGGACAATGCGCGTGGCACCGTCCACTTTTAAAAGAAGGCAGTCGTTGAAGATATCATGGTGAAATTTGGCAGGAACGTTACTCCTATGACTATATGTGTTATAAATAAAAATTAGCATAATCGAAAGACGAACACGCCCACTTAAAAAAAATTGTAAGTCAAATTTTAACAAAAAATTTAATATCTTTACAGTATATAAGTAAATTATGTCAACATTCAACTTCAACATTTGTCTCCAAAGCCCTCAGCTGAGTGTAAGTAATGTTCGGTGACACCCGAACTTACCCTTACTTACCTGTTTGAGGTAGGTTTTCTTGTGGAAAGGTCTTACAATCACTGTTAAAACTCAATAAAAGAGAGAGAGAGAGGTAAAACCCGCATACACAATTAAGTGTTTTACATGAAAGTGCCGTCGAGGCCTTCTTCATTCTCTCTTTTCCAAATTGAGCTTCCAATGCAACTTACTGTCCAGAATAATTATTGATTGCTACATTTTGAATTTCTTTGTAAGTGAAAACTTTCCCTTTAGAAAGAGGGAAACTTCGAGACCTTGTTTCATGCAAACCATAGTTGTCATAAAAACATGTGAAATCTCTATATCTAATACATTTTACGCGATAAAACTGGTTCATATCGTGCGCTTACGTCACCATTTATTGAGAATCGATAATAAGCTCCAAAAATATAATATAAAATGTAGGCTAGATATATTTGCCTAGATTGTTTTGGTATACTTACTTAAGTTTACTTTAATATTGCAAATTATATATATATTTCAACTACTAAAATAATGGCACCGGTATTTCTACGCGTCACTAATTGAACAAACTGGTATTCGATGTTATCTGCGTATGTGTGCATACTCGTATGTATGTGTTCTTACCATTTATTTTGCAAAATTTTCCAGACTATATACCATCATGTTAGTTAGTTAGTTTTACTTATTAATATGCTATAGAATCATTAATTTCTACTAACGGCTTTAACTTACGCTTTCTAGCACAATATATGTATATAGAAACATCAACATATACATATACAAGCTTACATTTGCAAGTAGGTACTCTGTAAAAGTGGATGTTGTGGCCTGTCAGCACCTACTAAAATTGTGACTGTTGTGGCTGTACTAAGCGGATTGCATTTAAGATCATTTACAATTTGGTGGTTATATGATAGTGGCATTGGCGGCATAAACGACATGTATAAATAAATATACATATACACATTTACATCTACATACATATTTATAAGATACTCGCATATGAGTCCACAGGAACAACAGTGCCCTCAAAGACTGCTAGCAATATGAGCAACATAAATCTAAGTAAAGTAAGCGCAATGCGACTATGTACCGACCACAACTTCACTCGAGTTTTGGTTGCGCATATGTATGTGTTGGTGTTTGAGTGTTCATTTGTATATGTGTGCTTCCCGCTAATGATATAAATGAACACTTTGCTTGCCGCTAAATACCTTGGGGAGGTGTGTCACATTAAGTTTTGTTTGTTAGCTGGTAATTGCTGTATTATAAACTATTTTCGTTGTTATTATAGTTTTCTCGCTTATATCAAATTGTGAGGGCCGCTGATGTGCTTATGCTGATAAGCATGCTGTAGAAACGAAGGCCTTTTTTTTTTTTATGAAGAATAAGAAAATATATGAGAAGAAGAAAAAAATATTGCAAAATCTGTAGGAATATCAGTACTAATTTGTACTGCTTTAAATCAGAAGCTTTTGACATGAAGTATTTCATTCATGGAGCAAGCAACTACTGCTCTTAATGTAGTTCGGGTGTGGAAGATGAATTTGCAGAAAACAGAGCCACATAATCATTATAAAAGTATACCTTGAGCATTGCTGTGAATAAACTCGCTAGAAGAATGGTGATTACGCTTGAGCGCAAGATGACGTGTTCTCTGTACGAATGGTCGTAAGCACATTTGTACCTTATACCATGATATTCAGGGATACAGAATCTACACGGGAGAATATAAAAAAAGCACAGTTAGGTGGCCAAATTTTGTGGTGACAGCTTGCTTCGCCTATCACACCGAATGTACGCTCTGGGTTTTAGTCTCGGGCAAAGAAAAGTCAGGAATTTAGAAAATAGCGTTTTCAGTTATATATATTTTAAGCTGGGTCGGCCCCTGCATATGTTTTGGCAACCAATCCATGTGTGTTTCTGCGATGAAAATGAATTTGCCTTGCCGCTGACGTTTGGCTAGATTGTACGGAAAACATGAAAAAGAAAGACACCATAGATTGAAAGAGAAGCTCGGCTTAGATTTCCTCGGAGGTAAAGCGCGCCAAATATTTGTTAATTTAAGTGCGTTTATTGAACAGAGGGGAACCAGCATCAACACTAGCAACAACATCAGCACTCAAATCCAGCGAAGAATCAATCTTGTCAATAAATGCTACTTTGGACTAGGCAGGCAATTGAAAAGTAAAGTCCTCTCTCGGCGAACGAAAATCATACTCTACAAGTCACTTATCGTACCCGTCCTGCTATATGTGGCAGAAGAATGGACAATGACAACAGTAGATGAAGCGGCTTTGGGAGTGTTCGAGAGAAAAGTTCTTCGAAAGATTTATGGACCTCTACGCGTTGGCGACGGCAAGTACCGAAGAAGGTTTAATGATGAGTTGAACGAGCTATACGCAGACATCAACATAGTCCAGCGAATTAAAACGCAGCGGGTGCGCTGGCTAGGTCATGTTATGCGAATGAAAGATGATGCTCCGGCCAAGAAAGTGTTTCTATCGGAACCCGCCTATGGAAGCAGAGGTAGAGGGCGGCCCCCACTCCGTTGGAAGACCAGGTGGAAAACGATTTAAACTCCCTTGGTGTGACCAATTGGCGCCGGTTGCCGGAGCGAAGGAGCGACTGGCGCGCCTTGTTGGACGGCCATAACCGTTTAGACGCTTAAGCGCCAATTAACTAAGTGAGTAACTAAGTATTGAACAAAGGCAAAATTAGCAGCTAAAAACCCAAATCTCGTTAAAGATTATCATTTCCCAGAACGCTGCCGGAAAGGTAGCGCCATGGGAAAAATATGCATCTAAGGAAGCCCTTCACATGTTAGTGAATAAAATGATAACCGAAGAAAAAGCTGCCAGGAAAATAAATGGCTACAAAAATATTCACTAAATGAATTGTGGCCACATGGGAATTAAAAAAAGTAGTTTTCACCGCAAAGTCGTTTAGAAGGTGACACCACCTGGCCAATGATTTCAGACAAATAATTTTCATATTCCTCAATTTGAAAATACTTCGCACTATTTATGTCACACAGTGTGTCTACAGAGACTATGCCACATAAATAAAGTGATGTCAATAATTAGTGGAACGTTGCCTTCTTTCTACAATATAACAGCTGACGCAACCCAACTGGCGCTGAAGTATGGCTCTTAGTCTTGTATTAAGCTCTACAGAGCTCTGATCCGCGTGTGAGTCTGTGTACTGGAAGAGTGATCCAGAAGGATATAGCAAAATTTTTAATTACCTTCTGATAACATAAGGTCTAGAAGTCTTCTAATAATATAGATTAAAAGCTGGAACTCATAAACTTATAACCTTAAATGTGTTTAATCATTACTGCAGAAGTTGTAGAGGCGTCACTGCCACATAGTCCGTGGGTCGGTTTCTGTGCCATTTTAAGACTATCCATTTTTTTTTGTATAGGTAAATGGTTAGCGCAGCCTGCCTAAAGCGTACAGATGATGAAGGCTCGGCACCCTATTGGATCTATTTGTGTAGGTATGTCAGGTTGTCTGACAAATTTTCTACTTACTATTCCAAAAACAATATGCAATTTTTCAATTATAGAAAAATTAAAAAAACAAAAAACAAACAACTATCATTAAAAAACTATTGTTCTGGCCGTGAACACGAATATAACCTTGAATCCTTTATCAACAGGCTGATAAAACAAAAACAGTATTTAATTTATATGAGCATCTTGTGTCAAAACTGTGGTCGAACTTTCAGTGCATCATATTCGTATGTAGGGTCGCTTCCTCTTCGAACCAATGTGATATTGAGAAAGCGAAAAAAATAAATAAATAAAATCTTAACAATTAATGAAGTTGGGAGAGGGCTATAACTTTTAATTTGTTTAATTTGCTGCATATTAAAAAAAAAATCAGAAAACTCTAAGGTGCAAATTGTGTATAACGCAACCTAACGCAACGAGTCAAATTTTCTCATGTGATATAGAAGCACTTATTCACTTCAGTGATTCACAGCAAACCTGGGAGCCTTTGTGAAATTTTTATTAATATATAGTGGTGAAAGTGAATGTGATTAACTTCGATGCAAAGCGTTACAGTATTATATATAGTATTGCCATTAATAAAATGTTGAAATTTTTTTAGAATTTTTTCGAAAGTATTTTTGAGCTTGGAAGTTGGTTTTAATAGGTTCAGTCACAAATTTCATGCAAGTTTTTTATTAAATTATCGAAAAAATAACAAGAATTCAGTTGACGAAATATGACAAAAGCTGCCAATATGATTTTCGTGCTCGCTGCTGTAAGTACGCAAAATAGATGTAAATAATCCATAAAAGAATGCGTAGATGTGACTAAAAACTACAAACTAACTAATGCGGAATGACAAAATACCCAATTTTTTGTAATTTAAAGTACAAATCTGGACAAATGATGCGCAAAATGCAATTTTTTGTCATCTTGCCATGACTTTGGGGTAACAAAACAGATTGAGCACAAATCTCAAAATAATAGCATATAAATAATAAAGAAGAATGCAAACGAAGTGTTTGTATATTCTCAAGTAGTGACTACTTTATAAGAAACAACTTTATTACATAGAAACAAAAAAAGAAGAAGTTAATCTCTTATAAAAAATTGCAATAAAATATTATAAGCAGAAGCTGTTGCTATGGATGAGTTAGAGATGATAAAAATTTAAGCATTAAAGAAAATGAAGCACGAACAATAAAATTTTTCAATTGGTCGGAACAATGCTGTTGATAGGGTGTATATACATTTATATTTTGTGTGTATTTCTTGGGTAGCGCCAACGCTTTAGACACGATAGCTATCATTATACCTTTCAGGAAAATTAAATGGTATATTAGTTTTGTCACGAACCTCAAAATTGTAAGTCATTAAAGGAAAAGAGATAGACCCACCAATAAGTATACCGAAATGATCAGGAAGAAGAGCTCCGTCTCTCCTTCTGTCTGTTTGTATGCAAACTAGGCCCTCAATTTTTGAGATATCTTAATTAAAACTTGGTGAGCGGGTATATTTAGGCGTCCTGTTAGACATTTGTCAGAACCGACCAGATGGACCACTATAGCATATATTCCCCATACAACAGAGTTTTCAGAAAAGAGGATTTTTGTCATATCTTCCTCAATTTATCAGATTGAAGCTTCAAACTTCACCTTATGCTTTCGCATATTCCACATACGTATTATTGTCTGAGTTAGGTGTTGCACCTAAAGAAGTATAACCTTTTATCTGAGTACCAATCTGGCTTTAGGTCTGGGCACAGCTGCTCCACTGCACTACTTAAAGTAACAGATGATATCCGTCCTGATTTTGAAAATAAAATGGTAACGATCTTAGCCCTCTTAGATTTTTCAAAAGCATTCGACACTGTCAACCATAAGATTTTATTACTTAATTTACAACATTATTTTCGATTCGACACAACGTCTATAAAATTAATTAGGATTTATCTTTCAGATAGGTTACAGCAGACTGTGTGTGGCAATAACATCTCGCAACGGAGCGTAGTATCTTCTGATGTGACTCAAGGTTCTATCCTAGGCCCCATTTTATTTACTATTTTTATAAATGACATTGTCAGCTGTTGCCAAAATACATCTATACACTTGTATGCGGATGACACTCAGATCTACCCTTCGCGTCCTATTGGTCTATGCGAAGATTTAGTATGTAGAATGAATGATGACCTAAAAGCTTTATCAAATTGGGCCAAGGTGAATGGACTTAGCCTAAATCCGGCAAAAACACAAGTCCTGCCATTATCCTTCAACTCCTATGACTTAAATGAATTGCCATCTATAGTACTGGATGAAACCAAAATACCTTTTCTTCCGGCTGTGACTAATCTTGGGTTTAGGATGAACTCCCGGCTTACTTGCATAAACCACATTAATTTTGCTTTCTCGAAAATATATTATGTTCTTAGGAGGTTGTGGCTTGGCTGTTCTTATCTTCCAGTTAACACAAAAGTTAAACTAGTAAAGGCTCTCGTTGTCCCACAAATCACATATTTCGAATTTGTATATGGAGATCTTGACTCAGAATCCAATAGGAAATTAAACCCAGCTCTGAATAATGCTGCGAGGTTTATATACGGTAAGAGAAAGTTTAATCACATCTCTATCTACACAAAAAATATTCTTGGAAGGAGCTTGGAAAATTACCTTCAGACTAGGAATGTAAGTTTTTTATTTAAAAATTATCAGGTACCAGAAACCCGGCTATCTTTATGAAAAACTGAGCTTTGTAACATCTTCCCGTACTAATAATATTGTAGTACCACGATTTGTACCGCTACCGGGTTCTAGGTTGTTCTTTGTTAGTGCTGTGCGACTATGGAACTCATGGCTAATGTCAATTAAATGTATTAAATCAGATAGATGCTTTAAGGCGGCAGTTGCAAATCATTTTTCATAGGAATGTCTCTTACATCCCGCTCTGCCTCGTTCGTGAGGTTTCTTCTATTTTAAGTTACTTTATATTCTAATATCAGTAAACTCTGTAATTTATATGTAAAACGTACAAAAAAAGACTCAACGTCTTAATGTGCTAAGTGAGTAAACAAACAAATAAATATGAAATATGAAATGGATGAGATCGGTGGTATATATAGCATATATCCCCCACAACTGATTGTTAAGATAAGAAACTTTTTACAATTTCTGCACCATTTTAACAGCTAGAACCTTAAATTTCAGCAAGTGCTTAGGGATATTGCAAGTATTGTTTTCTGAAAAATCATAGATCGGTGGTATATATAGTTATACCTCATATACACTGTCATTTCTAGAAGCTTCAGATTTCATCAAATACTTACACTTAGTCAAACATTGTTGAAATAAGTTATTCATGGTCAGTTTTTTTAATGCGGACCAGAAAAAACGTGAAACTTTGCATTCTCAAACAAGGTACCTACCTTTTTTTATACTCAGCGTGATTTGCACACAGCGTATATTAACTTTGATTGGATAAGGGTTGGTTGTACAGGTATAAAGGAATCGAGATAGATATAGACTTCCATATATCAAAATTATCATTATCGAAAAAAAATTTGATTGAGCCATGTCCGTCCGCCCGTTAGCACGATAACTTGAGTAAATATTGAGATATCTTCGCCAAATTTGGTACACTGGCTTATCTGGACCCCGAGTAGATTGGTGTTGAAGCGAAATCGGATGTAACCACGCCCACTTTTTATATATACAATTTTTTCGAAAATTCAAAAAACCTGATAATTTAGTAAATAATACACCTAAAATGATGAAATTTGACACGTGGACTGAAAAAAGTTGAAAAAATTCTTCAATATGGGCGTGGCACCGCCCACTTATGATAAAATCAATTTTACAAATATTATTAATCATAGCTCAAAAATCATTAAACCTATCGTAACGAAATTCGGGAGGGGGTTGCCTTTACTATAAGGAATGATTTGAGGAAAAATTTACGAAATCGGTTAAGGACCACGCCCACTTTTATATCTTTGCAAAAAAGAGCTTTATATCAATGGTATTTCATTTCCCAAGTGGATCTATAACAATAAATAGGAAAAACTGCAAATTTAAAAAAACGGGCGTGGCACCGCCCCTTTTATGACTAAGCAATATTCAATGTTTCCGGAGCCATAACTCGAAGAAAAATTAACGGATCCTAACAAAATTGGGTACACAAATTTTCCCTATTGCAGGAAATATCTCTAGGAAAAATGGACGAGATCGGTTAAATACCACGCCCACTTTTATATAAAAGATTTTTGAAAGGGTCGTAGACGAAAATAATAAGCTATATCTTAGCGAAAAAGAGCTATGTGTCAACAGAAATTTACTTTCTAAATTGAATTATAACATTAAATTGGAAAACACAAACATTTTTGAAAATGGGTGTGGCACCGCCCCTTTTATGACTAAGCTATTTTCTATGTTTCGGGAGCCATAACTCGAAGAAAAATTTACATATCGTAATGAAATTGTGTAAACATATTTTCCTTATAGCAGAAGATATTTCTAGTAAAAATGGACGGGATCGCTTAAAGACCACGGCAACTTAGATATAAAACAATTCTGAAATGGTCGTATACTAGAATAATAAGCTATAACTTAGCAAAAAATAGTTTTGAATCAAGGATATTTCACTT
Source organism: Eurosta solidaginis (assembly GCF_040869045.1). NCBI lineage: Eukaryota > Metazoa > Arthropoda > Insecta > Diptera > Tephritidae > Eurosta > Eurosta solidaginis. The sequence goes on from NC_090321.1 coordinate 242,192,817, forward strand.
ATCACGTTTTATTGTAAGAGGAAATGGGGAGATATTTTTTTTAAACGGGCGGTGCCACGTGTTATGTATAAACCTAATTTATCTGAAATGAGATGGACAATTGAAACTCACGCTGAGTATATAATGTTCGGTTACACCCGAACTTAGACACCTTTACTTGTTTTATCTCATATTTATCTTAAAAATCGCTCATTTGTTCAATATATATTTCTTATCTTATACAGCCGATTATTTGGATATTACGAATGAGATAAGATTCAGCCCCATTCATGGAAGTTATGAAGTCTTCAGCACAGTCGAAGACAGTCCCGTCCTTACTTGTTTGTTTTTATGTTGTTTCATTCACACCAAAAGCCACGCATATAATCTTTTGATATAAGCGCACCAAATAAATGGCAAACACTTTGGTGATGTCAGCAGCAACAGACGCTGTAAGAGCGCCGGCATGTTGCTTCTTTTATCTGCTACTTACATACACTTACCTCAAAGAACTATGTACTTATAAGCTAGCCAAGTAGCGAAAGAGATGGATGAAGCCTGATTATGGTGGCATGCAACATGCATTTTGTTATAAACGTAGTAACGTCTAACCAACATTTCCAACGCTCCACTGTTCACACTTAGCTTATCAATGTGTAAGAACAACAACTTTTATATAAGTGTTGTTCCGTTTTATTTCTCGTTGCATACAGTGCGGCGTATTACAAAAGCAGTATAGGTTTTTTAAAATAATAGCAATTTCATAAAAAAAATATTATTAACAGAAGCGAACACGAAAACAGCAGTGATCGCTTTTATAAAATTTCGTGAAGTTAATTTTATTTTTTTTGATATTTTTGTAAAAGAAAATATGCAAACCAATCTCATAAACGTTTTTGAAAAAAATCGAGAAAATTATCAGGGGCAAATTCGTCAAATGTTTCTTCTTTTTTATTTAAAGATAATTTGAGCAAAAAATTGTATGGATTTTGTAACTGAAATTATGCAAGCGAATATGAAATACTTTTTTCAATAATTTGGCATAATCTTAAACAACATGATATCAGGACGGACAAGGCGACAACTGTTTCGATTACACCTTGTAAATCTCTTCAAGGGCTTTTCTCTCGGAAGTGGAATTTAAACCAGCACTCCTACAATAGTTGAAGTGTTACAAACGCATTCAACCTCGTAATGCCTTAGTTGTTGTAAACTTTATCCTAATTGCCTTCCGTGCATATTTTATTCTTTTTGAACAGGTTTTTTTGCTTTTTGTTCTATTTATAGAACTACAAATAATTAACCAATGTTGTCTATTTCTATTAATACTTTTATGAAAAATTCTAAAATTCGCGATAATTTTACGAAAATTCGAACATTTTTTTTAATTTTCTGAATTTTTCTGAGTACGCAGTTTTACAGGCCAATCAATTTTAGTCTCAACTGGTACAATTTTAAAGTCTCTAAAAATTTACATTGACATTTGACAATTTTTTTTCAAAGGCTCTTCTGTATTTTCAACCATATGAAGGATGTTTTGTTTTTTGTATGGGAGAAAAATTGAAATAATTGGGCTACAAAAATTCGAAATATTTGTAAATTTTTTTAGAATTTTGGAATTTTCGAATATGTTTTAAAGTTGGTTTGCATCGTTTCAGTTACAAATTTCATGGAAGTTGTTTCTTGCATCACAGGTAAAAAACAGGTCACTGACGAAATTTGGAAAAAAATTCCTGCCGCTATTTTCGTATTCGCAGCTATAAGAAGTATTATTAGTGAAGTTAGGTCTCAGAATTTCAACAAATGAAATTTGGTATGCAAGTTCCTGGGCACTCATCCCAGATCGCTATTTAAAATGAACGAAATCGGACTATAACCACGCCCACTTTTTCGATATCAAAAATTTTGAAAAATCGAAAAAGTGTTATAAGTCACTACCAAAGACGGATAAAGCGATGAAACTTGGTAGGTGGGTTGACGTTATGACGCAGCATAGGAAATTAGTAAAATTTTGGACAATGGGCGTGACACCGCTCACTTTTAAAAGAAGGTAATTTAAAACTTTTGCAAGCTGTAATTTGGCAGCCGAGTATGCAATGTTCGGTTACACCCGAATTTAGCCTTCCTTACTTGTTTTTTTTTTAAATATCAGTAACGTTTATAGTATGAAATAAATAGTATGAAATAAAAAATTATTAATTAAATAAACAAATAGAAGACTAAATTCCTTTTTTTCACTTTTTTTTTTTCCTCTCTTTTCACTTTATTTCTTTTCCTTTCTTTCTTTTCCTCTCCTTCCTTTCCTTTCCTTTTCTTTCCTTTCCTTCCTTTTATTTTCTTTTCTTTCCTTTTCTTTTATTATATTTTATTTTCTTTTCTTTTATTTTCTTTTCTTTTTTTTCTTTTCTTTTATTTTCTTTTCTTTTATTTTCTTTTCTTTTCTTTTCTTTTCTTTTCTTTTCTTTTCTTTTCTTTTCTTTTCTTTTCTTTTCTTTTCTTTTCTTTTCTTTTCTTTTCTTTTCTTTTCTTTTCTTTTCTTTTCTTTCCTTTTCTTTTCTTTTCTTTTCTTTTCTTTTCTTTTCTTTTCTTTTCTTTTCTTTTCTTTCCTTTTCCTTTCCATTCTTTTCCAATTTTTACGCTACTATTTAACTGCACACTACTGGAAGTTATTTTTATAAAGCACATACATGTTTCTTAAGCATGCACGATGCAAATACGTTGTTGCGTTGCTACTGTGGCCAAGCGATTGCCGCAACAATCATCCTCAACATAATGTCGAAAAGATGAACAAAAGTGGTCAAAAAATTATGCTAAATAGGTAAAACGGCTTTGTAATGCTAAAACCAAGCGCTAAAGTGGAAAATAGTGAATTATGCAAATTGCACAACTGCACATACCTACATATATTTCAGGCATGCTTAACCAACGAACCGATATCATTTCGTTACGATAATTAACGTTAATAAACGAAACAAAGTCATTTCGTTTCGTTTATTAACGTTAAGAACATCAAATTAACGAAGTGATTTTGCTTCGTTTTCTGCCATATCAAAACGAAATCAAATCGTTTATGTTGATTATTAATTTCAAACTATGCTGGCAAAGCTGATTGATGGCGGAATCATTAAAGGTGAAGGCATTAGCCAAGCTGATTGCAACTTTTCTCATGAATTTTGACAGTACGAACATTTCTCAAGAGTATTTTGACATTACCACCAACGAATTACACAAACAAATTACATGGAGTTCGTGTGTATGTCCGCTCGCTGTTAGCACCTTACTGGCTTCACCATGGCTATAGCATTGCCAGCACAATTCAAACTTTAAGTATCACGTTTTTGTTAACGTTTTTACCGTTAACGAAAGCTTTTCGTTTCGGTTAAAAACGAGATACAATTTATCTTGATAATTTCTTTATCGATAATATTTCGAAGTGTTTCAACGGAAACGGTGGAAATTTTTTGATAAACGATTAGCTTAACGTTAAGGTGCATCCCTGATATATTTTACAGAAATGCATACACAATAATTATGTACACATGTAAATTTATACAAGAACGAAAAGAATTTATGATGTTAGGCGTTCTTTTCATATTGTTTTTAAATGTGAAAAGCCAAATAACAAGAAACCAAGCAATGCCGTATGCGCATGATGACAAATAAATGTTTGATACTAAGGGCCGGGTTTTCAATACAAGATCAACTCAGTTTGTGAGTTAAACTACGCTTAAACTTACTCTGCAGTTTTTGAGTCTACATTAAATGAAGTTTAAGGTAAGCTTAAGTGGCTGATTTGGCAGGATTAAACTCTAGTTAACCTATCAGTTATTTGCATTAGTTCGAAATAGCGTCGAATATACCCAACAAGCATTTGGCCTAAGTACTATTAAATCTCATATTGATAACTAAGCTTACTTATTCTTACTTAGACCGAGCTCCCCTTCCAATTTGCATTGTGCTCCTTTTAATTTTTCCTACAAATTGGCAGGGCGGAACCTACTAGTTTTATGCTGACTCAGAACGGCATCAGCAAGGCAGATGAGTTTTCACTGAGCATGGTAGAAATACACTCGGAGAGCTTGCCAAACACTGCCGAGGGGCAACCCTGCTTAGAAAAATGTTCTACTAATTGGAAAACCTTGTTTCAAAAATTTTGATGTTGCTTTACCCGGGGCGTGAAATCAGGATATTCGGTGTGGTAGGCAGAGCGCGCTACCATCACACCACGGCGATCGCCTATATAATTTACTTTTGATTAATTACGCTTCATCATTGGTATCAATCAGTTGTTTATATCTCAAAATAAACAGCTGTTGGTTTTGGTGGTACTACCTTGGAGATTTTTTTCAACTTCACCTCAACTCTATGGGATGTGGCCAACATTCTCAACTAGAAGGTGACAGAACGCAACAGCTGAACTTCTATGTTTTCACTACTAAAGATATGGAAGTACTGATTGGGTTAGTAATGGATAACTTTTACAAAAGACAGGCCGCTAACTATTTAGTTGTTTAGTTCTAACACAGATAACCAATTTTCTCCATAGTCTACGGAATATATGCAGATCAACTCGGACGCTACACGCTCCAAAATACGAATGGGGCGAAGTATACAAAGTATTTTTTAGTTTTGTGTGCAAGAGTAATCTTTCAGAAATTTACAGGCATTGATATTGGAAAACTTAGTGGCCAACGAGGTGCAAAGGTGCTAGCCTAGCTTGGCTCATCCAAATATCTCACAAACTTTCTCCAAAACTTGCTCACAACTTGTCAGGTGTTTGGTTTACCCCTTAAGCGTGTTTCTGCTATGAAAAGCTTTTTAACACAAAACATATGTATGCTGAACAAGATGAGTCGCTAAAATATGCAAGCCCGCCAATTTTTAGAAAAAATTGAGAGAGGGAGCGAGATTGAGAGAAATGTTATTAATATTAGAGCTTGAGATTTCTTCTCGAACACGAGCGAGATTTTCGAGACCCGATAAATTGATAACTCGGCTTCTCGCGAGATTCTCGTGTCTCGTGGTACTCGTAAGGTTCGCGAGATTCTCGAATCTCGAATTACTCGTAATACTCGCGATCTTCTCGACTTTAAATTCAGTCGCTGAATTGGCATAATTTTTAGAGCTTGTGATTTCTCGAACATGTTCGAGAAGAGATTTCTCGCAAGTCTCGCCTTCTCGCGAGATTCTCGAATCTCGAATTACTCGTAAGGCTCGCGCGACTCTCGATTCTCGAATTACTCATAAGGCCCACGAGCCTCTCGACATTCAACTTAATCGATTGGCAATATTCTATACATTTCGGGGTTTTTACTTGAAATTTTGGCTTACGCTCCAGAAGAAATCGTAAGTTCTATATAAAACAGCCAGTGAGTCGATTAAGTTGAATGTCGAGAAGCTCGTGAGCCTTACGAGTAATTCGAGATTCGAGAATCTCGCGAGAAGGCGAGACTGGCGAGAAATCTCTTCTCGAGCATGTTCGAGAAATCGTAAGCTCTAATTAATATCATATTATTTGGATTTACAATTTTTTTGAACCACAGCCGTTTTGGCCGTTTTGTAACAAGTCGCGCCACCAATCCAAGGTAAAGTTTTCCTTCACCTGCCTATACAAAATTTGTGAAGGCTTCCCCTTTCCTCTATTTCCAAACAGCGGCATCAACTTAAATTCTTTCTTGACTGAAGCATCTTCGTCTACTCACATAACATAAACTAGGCAGCGAAACCTCTTGCCATATATATATATTTTTTCAAATCCTGAACAACACTTAGGAAGTCAGAAGGTTAAAGAATATATTTTGTTTTCTTATTCCAATGAACAACAAAATTAAATAAATAGCTTGGAAAAAACACGAAAAGTTAAACACAAATTACAAAGCGTTTAGCGTGGCATTGAAATCGCTAAGGGGATAAGGGCATCTGCCTTAACACCAGTATGAAGGTAGGTGAGCTCGAGCTAAAGACTCAGCTTCTGAAAATTTACCTGATGAAGAAGTGAAACTCAGCATTTCCTAGTTTCCATCGCTGTGTGCAAATGTTGTAATTTATTTTTTAGTATTAATAACAAATAAGCTTTAATAATACTTTTCATATTATTTAATGGCGATGTAGTTAAACTTTCAGTAATATTTCGGTGTAATGAAATTTAAATAATGCAAGAATCAAATTTACCTTTTAGCTAAATTACATATGCATATTCATAGTTTTCTTACAAATGAATACCAAAAAGTTTCGTGCCTTACAAAACTTCTTTATTTAAGAGCATATTAAAAACGCTATAACCGTTTGTGGTCAAGAACTTTTTTATGGGATATCAAGAGTGAATTGGATTGGGAACTGTATTCAAAGAAAAAATTAGAGCCTGTATATACTTCTGTATATTAGGGCGCGTCGATTTAAAAATCGCTCATTGCTCAGTGAAAATCGTATTCTAGGAATAGAGTAAAATAATATAGAATAAATAAAATAAAATAGAATAAGAAACTTTGCCGAAGGAACCATACCTCTAAAACGAATTCTGATGCCCCCCCTTTGGGTTGAACTTTTGGGTAGGGGCAATTTCAATTCTACCTGCTGTGTCTTGCGGTGGCTTAAAAAAAACAACACAAGCAATTTTACGATCTGCAATTGTGTCACAGTTATTCCTTCATTTTTTAAAACGGTTGAATAAAAAACCCACACAACTATGTTTACGACATGCAAATGCACCACAGTGATGCCTTGGTTTTAAAAGCGGGTTGCTTCGTTTTAGAGGTATGGTTCCTTCGGAAAAGTTTCTTATTTTGATCCCTATTTTGATTTTCACAGAGCAATGGGCGATTTTTTTGCCTCCCCACAAATCGACCCGGCCTAATGTATATACAGATGTTGCAAGTACAAATAAATATACATATACATATAAATATGTACCCGAAGTACGCAAACTTCCATTCAAAGGTCATTATTCATACAACGAAGTTATAAAGTTAACAAAAGGCTAATCTAAGTATTTAAGTTGAGGGTCTAAATGTCGGAAAAATATAAACATTTCAATTCCAAACGTTTACATATTTACCAATAAACGAAACATTTTTGCGTGACCAATATACTTCTCCAAAAATATTTCGGCTATCACATTTTATGATCCCCTTCATTTGATATACAAAAAGTTGTACTTACTTTTTTTCGCGAACATTCAACACAAAAGTTGTTTGATTTCCGGTTAGGAAAAAGAATTGTGGAAAACTGATGAACTTAAGAAGAGTTGAATGGCATTAAAGAACACATGAAAAAAACGTTTTGTAAGAAAAAATGTAATTGAGTAATTGTGGTGGCATAACGTGAAGGGTAAGTAACAAAGAAGGGTGAAAATGTAATCAAGAAAAAAATTTGGAAAAGTAGATTGAACCACAAGTTAAATACTTTATGAATTGAGAGATTGTTTGGGGTTATTTTCCTATATTTTCTGGAAGCAAACGAGGGGCAGAAAGAAAGCGTTTTTTTAAAAGATACGCCATATTTAGAAATACTGAAGGAAAAGCGTTCAGCAATGAAAGTTTTGTTGGTAATGTGACTGCATAAGGACTGATACAAAAAGAACTGCAAATTGAAAAATTCTCATTGCATGCTGTCAGTTACTTTGCTTGTACATTTTTATACCCAGCGTGCTTTGCACACAGAGTATATTAACTTTGATTGGATAACGGTTAGTTGTACAGGTATAAAGGAATCGAAATAGATATAGGCTTCCATATATCAAAATCATCAGTATCGAAAACAAATTTGATTGAGCCATGTCCGCCCGTCCGTCCGTCCGTCCGTCTGTCCGTTAACACCATAACTTGAGTAAATATTGAGATATCTTCACCAAATTTGGTACACGAGCTTATCTGGACCCAGAATAGATTGGTATTGAAAATGAAATCGGATGATAACCACGCCCACTTTTTATATATATATAACATTTTGGAAAACACAAAAGGCCTGATTATTTAGTAAATAATTAACCTAGAATGTTAAAATTTGACATGTGGACCGATACTGAAGCTCTTGATACAAATCAAAAAAAAATTTTAAAATGGGCGTGGCACCGCCCGCTTGTGATAAAATCAATTTTACAAATATTATTAATCATAAATCAAAAATCGGTAAACCTATCGTATCAAAATTCGGCAGAGAGGTTGCCTTTACTATAAGGAATGCTTTGAAGAAAAATTTATGAAATCGGTTAAGGACCACGCCCACTTTTATATAAAATAATTTTAAAAGGGTCATGGACGAATAAAATAAGCCTTATCTTTGCAAAAAAAGAGCTTTTTAACAATGGTGTTTCATTTCCCAAGAGGATTTATAACAATAAATAGGAAAAACTTAAAATTTAAAAAAATGGGCGTGTCACCGCCCCTTTTATGACCAAGCAATTTTCTATGTTTCGGAGCCATAACTCGAAGAAAAACTAACGGATCTTAATACAATTGGCTACACATATTTTCCCTACAGCAGAAAATATTTCTAGAAAAAATGGACGAGATCGGTTAAGGACCACGCCCACTTTTATATAAAAGATTTTTAAAAGGGTCGTAGACGACAATAATAAGCCATATCTTAGCGAAAAAGAGTTTTGTATCAATAGAATTTACTTTCTAAATTGAATTATAACATTAAATTTGAAAACACTTAAATTTGAAAAAATGGGTGTGGCACCGCCCCTTTTATGACTAAGCAATTTCAATGTTTTGGGAGCCATAACTCGAAGAAAAACTAACGGATCTTAATACAATTGGCTACACATATTTTCCCTATAGCAGAAAATATTTCTAGAAAAAATGGACGAGATCGGTTCAAGACCACGCCCACTTTTATATAAAAGATTTTTAAAAGGGTCGTAGACGACAATAATAAGCCATATCTTAGCGAAAAAGAGTTTTGTATCAATAGAATTTACTTTCTAAATTGAATTATAACATTAATTTTGAAAACACTTAAATTTGAAAAAATGGGTGTGGCACCGCCACATAACTCGAAGAAAAATTTACATACCGTAACAAAATTGGGTACACGTATTTTCCTTATAGCAGAAAATATTTCTATAAAAATGGACTGGTTCGTTTAAAGACCACGGCAATTCAGATATAAAACAAGTATAAAAGGTTTTAAAGGGTCGTATACTAGAATAATATAACATATAACTTAGCAAAAAATAGTTTTGAGTCAATGATATTTCGCTTATCAAGTTTTATTGTAATAGGAAATGGGGAAACATTTTTTTTCTTAAACGGGCGTTGCCACGTATTATGTAGAAAAGTAATTTATCTGAAATGAAATGTGCAATTGAAGCTTACGCTGAGTATATAACGTTCGGTTACACCCGAACTTAGACACCTTTACTTGTTTTTATTAGCATTGAAATACATATTTATATCAACGACAACCGAGGAAATTAGCTACACTTTTCGCTTATTCTTTTAGTTTCTGTAACTGTTTTTGTTGTTTCCCTTTTCTCAAAAGCTTTGTTTCCATTTGAGCCCAATAATGGCCGCAACTAAAGCACGTTGGATGGATTCAAGTTTTTTCTAACATAATGTATATTATTATTTTCAACCCATTTGTTGATGACACGAGTGTAATGTTTTGGAGCCAAGTCCAACCAAAATATATATTTATATTTAAGAATTCATGAGCTTAACACTGGCTTATAATAATTGAATTTCAATTATTATGTTTTCTAAGAGAAACTGAAAAGAAAGAAACATTTACTGGCATATTGCGATGGAACCATTTCGAAAACCGCCAACGTAATCATCATCAGACAATTTTGTAATGTTATCAAAGGTTTCACCGGGATTGGAACCGTGAGTCACATGATAAACATAGAAAAAATAATAATTGAAATTCAATTATTATAAGCCGGTGTTAAGCTCATGAATTCTTAAATATAAGTATAAACGGAACACACCATTAAACAAACATACAAAAATATATTTAGCCGTAATAGCGACGTAAGAAAGGCCGAATACGTTTCTGAAAACACTCTTTCATGTAAATTTCTGCGTGGATTTATGGCAAAATTTTTCTACCAAGGTAACTTTTTCCATATAGGAATGTTTTCTCCAGACTGCAAGCAGTAGAACTGGGTACTTAGCAACTTTCTCTCTATTCTTCACTCCGTGTTGGAACTTTTTTCTTTTTGTCAGTTTTAATACGATTTCTCAGCTTAATTCGTGCGCCTTGCATAAATGGGTTTTTTGGCTATTTTGGCAAAATCTCTTGTTGCCATGGATCGGTTTTTCCTAACTGGGGATGGCATATTAATCTCAAGTTGGGCGTTAGAAATCCTTCTTTGAAGTGCAAAACCATTTTTGAGCAGCGTCATAGGATAATCCTGTAAGTTTGGTCAACTTTTTTTGGATTATTTGTCCAAATATACAAAACTGTTTTACGTAGCTCTTCCTTCTTACTCACTTTCCTCGTTGTTGAAGGTTTGACTACAGAAGCTAATAATGATTTAAAACATCAATTCAGAAAGAATATTTTTTTTTAATAATTCAAAGCCTACTAGGTCATTACTCAAACTTAATAGGGAGCTCTAAATTTGCAGAATCTTCTGTACCAGTAAAACTTACTGGATATTTTGTGAATATTAAGGCTCTAACTAGCGCATTCTAAATTGATCTTTTGCTAACTTGGGAGATAATGGGAGAGGATTTGTCCTTAAAAATATAAACCTTAAACTGCATTTAAAACGCAGACAAAAGACTGCGATCGAAAAATTGCCATATGTATTTTAAACGATATTTATCTTTCATATTTCTCTAAATAGAAAATTCTTTCAAAGTACGGTTCAAAATACTTGCCAAAAATCTAACATGTTTGCATGTTTCCGATAGATGATTATGTTTTTATTTATAAATTAACTTAAAACTGTTGCTTGTAAAAAAATTGCATTTCAGAAATTTTTAATGACCCCTTTAACTAAACTTTTATATTAAATTGTTTATAATCAATTTCATAGTTAGGTTAGGTTAAACAGCCAGATCACTTTAGCGGTTTCCAAGCAGGAGTATTAGTCGTAACGAAAGCAGTAGACGCACTGGAAGAGAAGAGCTTAAACTGCAGCCGTGTTAACTTTTATACTGACAGCCAAACAGCGATTAAGGAAATAATCTCGCATAGCACAGCATCTAAAAGTATGTAAGAGAGTAAGCAGCCCCTGGAAAGAATCAGGACGAGAAAAGCATACATATTGTAATGAATTTACTGAAATTCCTCTTATTTGCAACCTTCTACTAACGTTCTAATCACTAAACTGTTGAATAAATAACTCCATTATTCAATAATGCAAAATGGTCTTTATTCAAGTATTTCACAATACTACTACTTCTAGACAGATAGCGTGCTTAAATCAAAATCATTGCTGATTGCTCAGATTGCGCTCTTTTGTACTCTTCGATTTCCTCGTTCCATATTTCTATGTGGTTATATTTCTAGAATTTACTAGTTTGTTATCAGCTATACAATTACTAGCTATAACTAAGTTTATAGCTTCTCATATGCGGGTGTATATGTGAGTGATACTTGCACAAATTATTGCCTACTTTTGGGAGTTTCTCAGATATATGCATGTATTTGTGTGTTGCTTTCCGCTGCTTATATGGGCATATGTATTGACATAATGATTGATTTATTGATGTGCATAAAAGTCACTGCCTAGTGTTGGCATAGAGATGATAGTATTCCTTAGTGTTGCTAATATTCGTCACAATATATATTGATACCCAGGGTATATGGAAATAGGTGGAGATGAAAAACCGTATGAACTAGCTAAAAAGGGTATATCTCTTGCACCGTAGACGTCCGAGTTAGATTGGGCGTAATTAAGAGAAGGCGAGAGGTGCACATGATCGGCCAAGCCAGAAAGACGTGGGTCCACTGCCTTCTAACGTCGCATGCCTTTGAATTATCATTACCATTTTTCAGAAGGAGCCCTACAGCTGAGGAAGAGGGTGACATTTTCCGAGTTTTTTCTAGACCAAATGAGGAGGCTGTTTTCAGGAAATTATATCTGAAAAGAGTTCCAGATAAACTCTCTGAGAATCTCAAAAATGTGTCAAAAACCAAACATATATATTTTTTACGACAGCTCTATTATAGACGAGAAATCTTGTGGGTTTCCATATTTTTCCTGGGTCCAGATCAACACTGTAAATTTACAATTTAACTGTAAAATAAGCAATAAGTTTATGTATAAAATACAGGTGACATTTTTTTCGAAATCCCTCTTGCGGCAGGTAACCAGCAATTGAAGCGAGAGAAGGAGACTCTTTAAAGTCACAGAAAAACCAAGCTTCCAAAGATATCGAAGGATTGGTTATGAAAAGTGCACAGCTTTGTCAAAGATATTCCAAGTTTTTTCCTTTTTTCTAGCTTGGCTTTTGGCCTTGTATTAACAAAACAAGTTGCTTTAGAATGCTATAAAAAGTGTATGTGTTTTGCATCTTCAAAACGCAAATCCGCCACACTATACAGGGCGTTGGCCAAATCAAAGATACTTGGCATTATTCAAAAGCAAAATTGGACTTTACAAAACAAGTCTGAAAAAGAAGCTATGGAACAAATTTCCGTAATTGAAAGCGGACTCGGTTAAAAAAAAATACAAAAATTAAACTTTCTTAATTTTTTGGTTCTGTTTTTAAAATTTTTATTTTTAAATTTTTAAAAATTTTGGGTTTTCAGTAAAACCACAACTGTCTACAAATTTTTACTTTTATGCAGATTTATCTTTTTTGATTCGATTTTTAAACTTTTTCTTTTAGGTGTAACACCAGAACTCTTTAAAAATTACTATTTTAAATATTTTTGAAGCATTTTGGTTTTATTTAAAACCACAACTTTCTTTGGGTTTCTATTTTAAAATTTTTTTAAAATTTTTTGGTTTGGTTTTAAACCAGAATGGCCTCAAAATCGCCATTTTTTAACTTTTTGATTTTGTTTTAAAGCCAGAATTTTTCACAAATTCCTGCTTTTAAATTTCTAAAATATTTTGGTTTTATTTTGGTTATAATTGAAAACTATCTTATATATATTTTTGGGTTTTAAAATATTTTTTGTTCAGTTTAACAAATTAACATTTTTAAATTTACAATTTTTGTTGCTAAATCCGCCTACTGATTTGTAAGATCGCGGGTTGCCGATGAAGGAATTTAGCAGTTCCCGAAATGCATCTATACGACGAGCTTTGGCAGTTGTCTAAATTTTTTCTTTCTTCTATTCTAACTAAATTTTTTTCAATTAAGAAAAAATGTATCATAACAATAATAACGATAAAATAATTATTATAAAGCCTTGAGCTCGATTGGAACCCATTTTTAAATTTTTAAACTTTTTGGTTTTGTTTGATAAAATTTTGAGACTCTCGATTTACTTTTTAGTAAAGTGTAAAATCTTATCCAAATTAAACTAATAAACGCAATAAACAAAGTAATAAATTGAAAGGTAATTTCAATGAGCAAAATTTAACGTTTTTTTGCTGCCTGATTACTTTCTGCATTTTGACTTCTGAAATTTGGCTTTCTGAAAAATGGGGTCTGACTAATGTTTTCTGAAAAAAAGTGTTTGTGGGGGGAACCAAACACCTACATACAGCCCGAAGACTTAACATAACTATTCAAAGCCAATATATTTAAAGTTATATCGGCTTAAAGTAAATAATAACTTTCTTTTCCGGAGCACTGTGGATCCCCACCGACAGGCCCTTCGGGAGTGTTCCTATCGCTACAACAACAACCCCCCCACACTTTTTCAAAAAAATATAGCCAGTAGATCCTTCTACCTTATTGTCTATCTCTATATCAAATTTCTTCCAAATCTGTTCAGCCGGTCGGCGTGATTGAGTCACCAAATGATTAAAAAATTACTTTCCAAAAATAACATAAAAAATTACCAGGTAGATCCTTCTAAGCTATGGACTTTTGCTGTAACTACTTATGCTGGTTAGAAGTTGATTCTTTTAATTTTTTTTTTTTTTTGCCATTGATAAAATATGAACTCACAAAAATCTTTCAGAAAGATGAGTTGGCTTGCCAAAATGAATGTTTGTTTTCAAAGTAAAAAGTCTCACTGAAATCACAATTGAAACGTTTTTGTTTCGCATACAACGCCAATATATGTATCCCAGGAGGAAAGCATCACTTTGAAGTGGAATACTTCTGTACTTGTAAGGTATTTCGGAAATATGCGATTGCGCTTTCCGTGTGAATTAAAAAAAATCAGAAAAGTCGTCCTTTGTAATAAGCTATATGGATAATAGGGCGGGTCGATTTAAAAATCGCACACTACTCTGTGAAAATCGTATTCTAGGGATCAAAATAAGAAGCTTTGCCGAAGGAACCTTACCTCTAAAACGAATTCTGATGCCCCCCCCCCCTCCAGGGAGGGGTAAATTTTGAAAAAATCCACTTTGACCCATTTATAGTGCTCCAATCGAGTCCAAATGTATGACCGACCCCCACTAACTTTGGAGGCCCGACCCACCGATGCCAGTGGCACACCCCCTGAAACCCCCCTGGGGGTTCACCATACAAACATATCAAAAAATCGCCGGTATCGTTGCTTCGGCAAAGTTTCTTATTTTGATCCCTAGAATATGATTTTCACAGAGCAATAGGCGATTTTTTTGCCTCCCCACAAATCGACCCGCCCTAATGGGTAAGTAGACTTTTTCATTCATTGAGTAGAAAATTTTCCCAACTCAATGTAAAATGTGCTTTTTTCTAAATATAAACGCTACATACATAAATACATATATGTTTATATGTAATATATTTATTTCGAACTGAACGCACATTTATTTGTTTGTCCTTAATTCCGCTTATCCGAAGCAGTCGCCTCTTTCAACAATTTGTTTCAATGACATCTTTTGATTGTTTGAAAGAACGCGAATAAAGTACAAAAAGCTAAAACATCCTCAAGAGCCTACCCCAGACCAAAGCGCATACACAGGAAGCGTTTATGAAAAGCCAATTAAAGCAAATAACTGAAGAAAGCCGTCAAAAGCGCCCTCAAAAAGAAGCAATACTTTTTACTGCTTTAATTCAAAGAGAAATCATCACAACTGACTATTCAATTCTTGTTCTTCCCCTTTGTGTGTTGTCTTTTGTCAATGGTTTTGCGAAATGCTATTGACAATTGAAGGTTAATTTTGGTAATAAACTAGACACGAAAATAAGCGAATAGACAAAAGTACTGTTGCGTCTTCAGACCTGTTTCTTTGTTCTTAAAATTTTTGTTTTAACACGCTTGCATTAGCTTCACATGTATGTATGTAGGTATGTATGTATGTTATCGCATTCTTTTGAATTAACGCACTTAGAACTGTCATATTTAATTTAGACATTGCAGAATAAATTGATAAGTCCTTGGGCTTCGCAAGGAGGGGGTGACAATAAAGGAAAGGTGAGGTGCAAGTACATTAAAAGATATTCAATAAACAGATGCATGAGATACGTTTCAATTTAACATTGTAAACTTATAATGGACTGATAAAAACATTATATTTATATTGTCTGATGGGCTTAGCTATAAGGGGTTGGATGGAAGTATAAGGAGACATCTCTTATAATAAAAATATATTGCTTAATGCAATAAAATTACGGGCGATGAGGTGCGTGTGTTAAGGAGAACAAGACCACGTGCTTAGGTGTGAGAGAGAAAGGAGTAAGCGCGAGCTCAGCGTTATTGAAAAGACGAGCCCGGATAACCTGGTTAAAGCAAATCAAAATAAAAAAAGGTATTGATCGAATATCGATTGCTGAGTGGAATATCAGCATATTTCGGCTGTTATTTCGAAACCGTCCAGCAATGAAAATGTTTGACGAATACCCTAAAATTGTAAGGCCGATCCTAAACTAAGGAATTCTTGCTTGTTGGATAGCCACATAAAACAGAAAAAAAAACCTCGGGGCTGCACTGTACGCCATTTCGTATGTTCCAGCTGTAGACCTGGTGGCAAAGAACATTGCCTTAATAACCTAAGTATAGCGTATTTAATTACAGGATGAACAGAATACTTGATTCCGTATTTGGGCTTGAAAGGGACTCATGGAGGGGGCTAAGATACTTGGCTTGGATATCATAAGTGGTTTCAGGCTTTGGATCAGGGACTGATATCAGTCTTAGACCGGCCATAGTGACGAATGTCACGCGTGATTAGTTATCACGTCCTGCACGAGGTGCCCCTGCTTCTACTGATAATGGCGGATCTAGAGAGGACAACTCGATAAAACCCGCACCCCTTGAGTCATTGTGCCGAGATCAGGGGAGGGAGAGTCAAGATCGGTACACAACGGTGACGAACTGGACTGTTTTAGGACTTTGATTTCACATCACATTTTGACTTGATAACATTGGGCTGGTAGGTGCGGTATTCTGCCACTTTAGTAGGTCGGGGTGAAACCCTACCAAAATGGCTGGTAGGCTAATGCTGCACCTGCCCACGTCCCGTTAAAACCGTGGCGGGCCTCAAGGTACGTTCCGGCTCCGTCGCCGTTAAGTTGGTGGTGTAAGTGCGGTTGAAGATTTTCCCGCTTCGCGTCCGGTTTGGCTCTGAATGCATTACTCATAAGGTAATGCGTCAACCCTCGCGTGGCCTCCCTGCGTAGCATAGATAACCACGAGATCGTTAAAGGGCGACTACACAATCGGCTCCAGATAGCGGCCTTGAGGGGGGACTTTTTTAGAATGGACAATACTAATACGAATCCGCCAAGGATGGGGTGCGGAAGAAGAGCGCTTTTGATGGAAATCCGTCAAATCAATCTTCAGCACTCTAAGGCGGCTTCCGCAAATTTGTTGCTCTGCCTTGAAAAAGGCGGAGTGGATATAGTCCTTGTCCAGGAGCCGTGGCTGAGTAGTAACGGCAGTAATATTTCTGGATTAAGGACTGGAAAATTCAACACCTTGGTGCATGGGGAGGCAAGTAGGCCTAGATCCTGTGTGCTTGTTAAAAAGAGATTAAAGCTTTTATTCTCTCTAATTTCAGCAATGCTGACGTAACCACGGTCTGCCTCGAGCGAGGAAGTAATGAAATGTGGGTGGTCTCAGCGTACATGCCCCACGGGGACGTAGTGGTGCCACCACCTGCGATACTGGGTGAAATCACCGCTGAAGCAAGGCGGAGAGGTGTTGGCGTGATCATCGGTGCCGATGCAAATGCCCATCATAGCATTTGGGGAAGCTCGGATACCAACACTAGAGGTGAGTCTTTATTTACTTTTATTGTAGATGAGGGACTTTGTATATGTAATAGGGGGAATGACCCGACTTTTATTACTGCGTTAAGAGAGGAGGTCCTGGACCTCACCCTGGTTAGTAGAGATCTGGAAGGTCGGATATCTGGATGGAGGGTTCTCAACGAGCACTCCTTCTCTGATCACCGATATATTCAGTTCTCAGTGAACGAAGAACGTCCCGGTAAAATATCTTTTAGGAACCCTAAAAGTACTAACTGGGACTTGTATTGTAGGAAGCTGGGAGAGCTACTGCCTGCGGTGCCTATCATTAGTTCGGGCCTGTCCGAATCTGAGATAGACGTTCTGGTGGAAAACTTCACCTCGGCAAGCAATAGCGCCTTTCAGCTGTCCTGCCCATTGAAAACTTACAGGGGGAAGGGCAAGACGCCCTGGTGGTCGGATTCTCTTGACGACCTAAGAGCGTCCAGTCGGCGGCTCTTCAACAGAGCCAGGAGGAGTAAATTACCCTCGGACTGGGAGCTCTATAAGGTGAGTCCGGGGATTTATAAATATGAAATAAGGATAGCCAAGCGAGATGCATGGCGAAGCTTCTGCGAAAACGTAGAAGGCTGCAATGAATCCGCGAGATTTAGAAAAATACTCTCTAGGAACCCCGCTCCTCTGGGGTATCTGAGAGATGATGGTGGGGACTGGTCGATGAGTAGCGAGGAGTCTCTAAGGCTTTTACTGGACAATCATTTTCCCGATGTCCCAGTTGCGCAGGGATCTTCGCCTGCATGGTCGGCGGTCGTTGGCCATGCAGAAGTGCCTGCCATTCCAATACGGGAAAGTCAGATAACCTGGGCTATAGGGTCGTTCAAGCCCTATAAGTCTCCGGGCCCGGATGGAATCATTCCTGCGCAGCTTCAAAGGTCTTTGGGGATTTCCTGCCGCTGGTTGGCCATCATATATACTAACTGCCTCAGGCTTAACTATATCCCGAAGTCTTGGCACACGGTTAGGGTTATTTTCATTCCGAAGGCCGGCAGAAGCTCTCATGTATCACCTAAGGATTTCAGGCCAATCAGTCTCTCGTCGTTTCTTCTTAAGACGTTTGAGCGGTTGATTGACCTGTACCTACGGGAAAGGATACCTCGGGGGTTACTGTCGGCTTCACAACATGCGTACTGCAAGGGCAGATCGACGGAAACGGCTCTCCATTCGATTGTAAAGCAAATAGAGGGGTCCCTAGAACACAAAGAGTATGCTCTGGGTGCCTTTCTAGACATCGAGGGAGCTTTTAACAATGTCTTACCGGGGTCAATCGAAAGAGCTCTGGTAGGTTTAGGAGTCGAGGCGGCTCTGGTTGAATTTATTAGCAAACTTCTATGCGGCAGCGGAGTGGGGAGGGGCCATAATTAAGAGGAAGGTGTGCAGGGGCACGCCACAGGGGGGTGTCCTATCTCCTCTCCTCTGGGTTGTGGTAGTCAACGAGGTTCTTGTGGAGCTGGAAACCAATGGTTGTCGGGTGGTTGCCTATGCAGATGACCTCGCTATCCTAGTCAGAGGCAAATTTCTGGGCGCCCTGCGCGATGTTCTTCAGGGCTACCTGGATACTGTGGCTAGGTGGGCTGAATCATGTGGATTGGCGGTCAACCCGGGAAAAACGGAATTGGTCCTTTTCACAAGAAGATATAAGGTGCCCGATTTCAGAACTCCCTCGATTGGAGGGGTACCGTTGGTACTTTCTGATAGGGTTAAATATTTGGGGATTGTTTTGGACAAGAAACTGTCCTGGAGACCCAATGTGGAAGATCGGGCCAGGAAGGCCGCCATTGCCTTGTACTGCTGCAGAGGAGCTATCGGAAAGAGATGGGGACTCTCGCCAAGAATAGTAAACTGGCTTTATGAGATGGTGGTCAAACCGATTCTGCTATATGGGGTGCTGGTCTGGTGGAAAGCACTGGACACGGCGAGCACCTCCAAAATGTTAGTGTCAGTGCAACGGACGGCGCTGATCGGTATCAACAACGCCTACCTTGGCACTGAACGTCATGCTGAACATATACCCAGTAGATATTGCGGGAAAGGCGGCCGCGGCAAGGTCATTGGTCAGGCTTCGTGATATGGGATATAGACTTTCTGACCGCGGACACTCTAGCCTTCTTACCAGTTTCGACTTCATCCCGGACAGAACGGACTACTGTATGCCGATAACAGCTCCCTATACAACCTTCACCCCAGTTATTCCAGAGAGAGAGGATTGGGGAAGAGGAATTATCTGGGGCATGGGACCAGTTAACTTGTTCACGGATGGGTCAAAGCTGGATGGAAAGGTTGGTGGGGGGGTCTTTTGTCAAGAGCTAAATTTAAGCCGCAAGTTTAAGTTGGCTGATCACTGCAGTGTATTCCAAGCGGAAATTGCTGCGATTAAGGATGCGGTGGATGGAATGCTATCCAGTGCTACCACGGTTAGGTAATTTAACATCTACTCTGATAGCCAATCGGCTATCAAGGCCTTGAGCTCAACTACACTGCGATCGAGGGTGGTCTGGGAGTGCCTGACCTCGCTTGCGATTGCATCGAATTATTTTACAATTAAGATTATCTGGGTCCCGGGCCATAGTGATATCCCGGGTAACTGTCAAGCGGATCTCTTAGCCCGCATCGGTACAACTGAACCGGATGAAGATGGCTGTAGGGACTTC
The DNA here is from genome assembly GCF_040869045.1 of Eurosta solidaginis. Classification (NCBI taxonomy): domain Eukaryota; kingdom Metazoa; phylum Arthropoda; class Insecta; order Diptera; family Tephritidae; genus Eurosta; species Eurosta solidaginis. The sequence continues at coordinate 242,212,708 of NC_090321.1, forward strand.
GGGATCCCGCTGGCCACCTGTGGATTGCTCCTCCATAGCTGGGCCTCGAATCAGCTCAGCAAACGTTGGGCGGATACCACGTCTTGCAGGGTAGCAAGATCTTTCTGGCCGAAAGTGGATGGCAGGAGGTCTGCTGAAATAATTGGGTTCACTAAGGCTCACCTATCAATGGTCATTGGGGTTTTGACAGGGCACTGTCCCATGGGTATCCCTGTGGTACGTCTCAATATACTGGAAACTCCATCCTGCTGCAGCTGTATGGAGGATGATGAGGTGGAATCACCAAATCACTTTATGCTTGATTGTCCAGCTTTTGCCAGAATTAGGCGAAAGTACTTCGGTCGCGACTCACTTGGATCTCCCGAGGATATATCCAAAGTTGAGATCGGTATCATTCGGAGCTTAACGTTGCTACCCAACGATTCTCTAAGTAGCTGGATCTAGGTCACCGTTATTTTTGGTGTATGTGGTATCACAACGGACCTTCGTGTTGTCCAAGTGAGCTATCCTTATCAGGGCAGCTACCACCTAACCTAAGGGACTCATGGGTTCACGTTTTTCCCGCTTGGTCGGGTCGTCTACGGAGCAATCTTTGGTTACCTCATCTGCTTTTCAATTCCATCTATTCCCATATGCTTTGGGACTCAATATAGATTATGCTTCTTATTATCCCAATTTTTCTCAGGGTAAGCTGACAATGTACTTTACTTTCAGATGCAGTGCTATGGGAAGTTATTGTTATTATTATTATTATTAGGCCTGTAAGCACTGCAACATTTGCGCAGATCTATTGTGCGAAAGGTCATGCAGCCTAATTTTGTATGTGAAGGCTTTTAATGTATATAAGTACCTCTTCAGGCTTTTTGCTCCATATCACATATCGATTAAATAGTCACACCACCTAGTTGGGAGAGTCTCTACCTTGTCAGAGCGACGCATTCGCAGAGAATGTAAACCGGCGTTTCATCTCCCTGCGCACAGAAACGACAAATTTGAGTATCCGATAGATTTAACTTACTTAAATGATATCGTAGACCACAGTGTCCCGTATAGCACGCAGTGAGAGTTCTTAGGTCCTCTCTGCTTAGATTAATGAGTTTGGATGATACTTTCGTTGCCGGGTGTATAAACAGTTTGGCCTGTCTTTTCCCTGGGCCGTCAATCTAGTGACGTCTGAATTGTTTTATTTCCCAGTTCCTTATGATTTCCCTTGTGTGTACTTTTGTGAGTCCACAAAAGTGCTCTGGACCATAGAATGCTGCTATAGCACCCTGCTTTGCTAGGTAATTTTCATGTTGATTACCTTCATGTCCCTGATATCAGGAAACACATGCAATGCGAGGTTATTGCTTTAATTGTTACTTGGCTGGTGAATGGTTGTCGCCGGTGCATCATAACATAACCCTATATGCACATTTGTTTCAAAAGCGCACTAAGCTCAATATACTGACATTGGCTGGGACGTTTATGGAAGCCGTTCGGAGATAAGGTATTCTTCAGCGGATGTATAAAATAGAGCAGTTTTGAAAAAAAAATCTGAAATATGATGTTTTTGAAAAATATTCGCAGATAAGGCGGTCTCGAATTGGCAGATGAGATATGGTGATATTCCACTCAAACATCGATATGTAAGAACCAAAAATTAAGAGTTTTTGTTGAAAAAGTTTATAACCATAAAACACGTTTTCCCGAAATGATTTTCTGATTTGAATGATCAGGATCAGAGGTTTTCACACCTACGAAGACTATAGAGGTTATACTCAACCTTCTCCCAATAGACCTGTATCGTATGCTCCGGGCGGTTTGTAATGCGTTTATACTGAAGGCATTTCTGCCCTACAGTGACATCAGATGTGGCCCAACCTCCCAGGAAATTTATTTTTCAAGTAAATTGTACTACATACTTCAACCCTTTATCTAGAAAACAAATACTCTACCAGAGCCCCAGAGCGACACGAGTGAGATGAACCCAGGAGCCATAACAGTCTTCACGGAGCGCTCCAAACTTAACTGAAATTTGGACAGTGGTACTTTCCCAAAATAACGGTTCCTTTACTTAAGTTTTGGGCTAACGAACCATTGCAGCGTCTTACAGGCAGAACTAAAAGCCCTAAAGGATTCGTTTTACAGCTACTATCTAAAACTATCACGGCCGTTGCAATTGACTCCGACATTCAAATAGAGACCGAAGCTCTTCGAGGGAGGATCACTTAAACAAAGGTTGCAATAGATTTCATTAGTGGCTAAATGAACTAGCCTCACAGGACATAATGGTGTACCTTGAAACTGTGTTTCTGATGCGATAGCGAGGATTGTCACTGGAAAGACCGAAGTAATTCAGATAAGGACATCACGCCACCTTTTGCTATGTATATCAACTTCGTCAAGTCTGCATTTACCGTGAAAGCCTATGCCAGAATGAACCGACGCTCTTGGCTTCGCATTAATGGAAGCCGAACAAGGTTATTCTTAATTTTAGTCGTCTCTCCGTATGTTCACTCATCGGGATAATAACGCGATACTGTCTGATGGGAGTACATCGTGAATGCGTGGGAATCTCAACGATTGACTTGAGGAAATAGAAAGTATATGTGTAGCCAAATCATGTTTGGAATGTATGAACAAACATATTTAGCGGAGATTAGATGAGCTGAAATTGAAGGCATCCTGCGCCGCATTAGAAGTACGAATTGGTAAAATTTTTTTTTACATATGTAAAGGAAAAAAGGCCCCTAGTGCGCTAATAGGCTTGAAATATAACCCCGGCAGGCCACAAGGGGCCACTGAAATATCTAAATGACTCAAGAGGTTGCCAGCAAAATTTACGTGTCTGCAACACAGTCTTCAACCTCACCTACGAGTGGCGAATCCTCTTTTTTATCAGACGAGGATCTGGCGACCCCCACTTCCTCAATGTGATCATATTAAGTCATTCCCGAGTTGGTTGGGCTTGTATCGGAGCGGACTGGATCTATATCTGGAAAATGACCAATGTTATCGATAACAAACCCCAAAACCTTCGATGAGTATCTTTATCTCTTCAGTGGTATCGCAGTGGGCCTCCTGGCCCAGGTGAGCCCCTCGACCTTGCTAGAAGAGCGCCATTTGCAAGACATCGCACGAATACATCACACCCGCTCTGGAATCTTTGATGTAATTCGGAATAATTGACCAAATGGACTACTGTATGCCTGCAACCGAAGTGCCAGAGGTATAATAAAGTTGCTACAATACTGAAAATTGTATGTTGAAGTGTTGTCAGTCTAATCATGAGTCTGTAAAATTTTCAAATGCAATATATGGAGAAGTTCGCATTAAGGCCATATAAGCGCTTTGTTAAAACAGACAGCTGGGTATATATTTTTCAATGCCATACAAACTTCAACGAACTTACTTGCTCCCGCTTGACTTGCCCAGCTGCAACTATAATCACTTGTTAACATCATATTAGAGAAACATTTCTGGTTAGTTAGTATTCAACTTAAACCCAAACATCTCTTTCATCATTTCACACTCACTTTCACGCACACATACAAACATGAGCATGTATGCATATTTACATTTTATTCTTATGTTGTTGATTAAAATACAACAAAACTGCATCATACACCTTTTCTCTAGCATCAAAAAGTTTTAACAGCAACACAAATAGCTTCAATAGCAGTAACAGCATTACAGCAACATCAGTTAAATCAGCAAAGGTAAAGTTTCTTCCATGGTTTGAAAAGTTTTGCTAAAAGGTAAATGGATGAATGGTATGCAGTAGATCTCCCGCTGGTCTCTGTTTTAGTTGCGTACGCATTTAATGAGCGCATTCAATTGCAAATTTTCTGCAAATTACACGCACGAGAGCATTGTACACCATTCACACTCAACAACACCTGCTTATCGGTTCGTTACTTTCCGCATGTGCACTAACACACGCACACATTAACATACAAATATTATATTTTTACACATACATTGTGCGCTCTTCCTCTCTAATGTTGTCAAATGCATGCATTGCTTAAAAAGATATTCTTGATTGCTTTTCTCACGAAAGCTTTTCTACATAGCAATGTTTTGAGAAAGGTGAAAGCTATTGTTGAGATGAGCAGTTTTGCCATACATGAAAATTTATCTCAAAAATTTGGATTTTGCTAGCTCGTTATGGAGACTAATTTTGACTTGCTGATTTCATAGAATTTTAAAAATGCGCAGATAAAAATTTTCAAAATTAAATTATTTATATATATCGTTGATGCATATGCAATACCACCTATCTACCAACTGCAAAACCATCTATCTGACGGCAAGCAAATTTTACAGGAGATGTAAAAAACGAGTTTTCTTTTAATCTTATTTATAAAGTTGGGACTGAAATCTTTTTTCTACTTTTAATAGGTGCAACTTACCTCAGTAAACCAGTATTGAACTGAAGTTTATCATAAATGTGTGTTTCTGTAAGTTTTATTTTTTATAGACGGTTTTGCAAATAAATTTTCCTCTTATTTTTACACGTAAATATTTCCAACCCGCATATCGAATAAAAACAAAATTATTTCTTTTTATCTTTTTATAATTAACTTTACAGACATAAATCTTAGTATCTATTGTTTGTAAGGTAAATTGTCATAAAAGTAGTGACAGTCTGAAGGAATTACATGTTTCAGTGCTTGTAAGTGCTGGTATTTAGATTTTTGTATTGGTATACGAGACAAATAAAGAGCGTGAGGAGTGTTTTTATTCCATTTACGTTTAGGTCGGTGTGGAAGCTCTAGAAAGGTGCTTTCGAAAGACAACTTATAATTGATTGATGCATCGGAAGAGTATTTCAAGACACGTAAATCGAAAACGACTTTATCCCCTTTTTTGCGACCTGGGCGTATGGATTCATATAATTGATATTCTTTATTATCATAGTCTTTAAAAAATGTGTAGTCCAACTCTCTTGCGATATATGGAAACGGATTGCGTCTGTATTCCTGTGTTGTCGAAATATATTGGCTAGGTAAATATATTTGCCGATTCTTCAATTTCCGCTCAATTACAGAGTGAACCGAATCTACCTCCATCTGTGTATGCCCCTTTACTAAAAATTTTTGAGTTATGTCAACATTGTATTCAATGGCAAGCCTAAGGAGTGCATTGGCGACAACAGAATTTCGATTCTGATATGTGCAACCATCGGAATAAATCACCACAGGTTTTACATCTTTACGAAGTATTGATGATATATAGTCCATATAAAAGTTGGCAAACGTTGAAGACTTTAAGTCGGCTGCGGTTTCATCAAACCAATAGCAAACAACTTCTTTAGTAACTAAGTTGTAAGCTGTGAAGTTATGCACAGCAAGCTTAGTTTTATAATAAGCAGCGCTGGCGTTTAATTTTGGGCATAGTTTAACAGCCTGTAGGTCAACGGTAATTAAATGAATTTCTCCAGAATTGGCAAGAATGGTATCATTCTTTTTTTCTAATCGTGCTGAATTTTTGAGGTCGATGTGACATTTATATTCCACTTCGGATATATTTCCGGTCTTAAAAGCAATGCAAGTATTGCACTCATCTTTTTTAGGTTTAAAAAGAGATATATTTTCTTCGGAGAAGATATTATCAAAATAACATCTTGAGACTACGGGTAGAGAAAGTTCGAGAGCGTTATTCTTATAAAGAGAGTACAACTGTGATTTTGTTTCAATAACTGGCTCTAAATAGAGTTTGCTTGATGTTGACCTGCAGTAATGTGACGGGAGCTTTGGCAAAGATGCCAAAAAATTTCTTACAAGTTTTTTTTTGGAATTTTTCGTGGAATTGCGTTTCTTTTTAGAGCTGCACGAAACCTGTGTATTAGTGAGCCACGAACGTACAGTCCATGCCTTTAGTCCTAAGGTCGATAAAAACATATTTTTGCAAACCCTTCGCCTTTCGGTACCATCTTTGAGAAAATATGCGAAAGAATTTGATTTCTTTAATTTGCTGCGCTTAGTTGCTTTTGTATTTTGAACGTGAACCAGCGAGCAAACATATTTTTGTTTTTATTGCCAATTAATGTTTTTCGAAAAGTTTGCAAAAATGTGTTCTCTTTGCTGCTCACTAAACCTTTTACAATCAAATGTTTTACTCTTTTTGCAAGCTTTAGCACAAATTGACTTATTAAGCACTCTCTTCATTCGTGGCACATCTTGGACTATTTTGTTTTGTACTTTGCGAAACCCTATGTACTCTTCTCCAAGCATTCTTTTCTTTTTGTTGATCTCTCTTTTCCAATTGTCTGTGTTCCGTTTTCGTCTTTTATTTTTGTTTTCTTCCAAAATTTTTATTTCTGGAAGGTGTTCATTGCTGGGGGAAGTATGAATATCTCAGTCACATTTAATAGAATCGTTGCTGTGTTTTTTTGATTCCGCCGCATTGTTATCTGTGTCGCTCTTCGCTCTTGCCGTAGCTGGAAGAAACACATACAACATTTCTTTACATGTAACCAAATAGCAAATAGGCTAGAATATAAGAGGGTCCAGCGCAATTCAGCACCTCACGGGTAAGGAATTCGCCGCATAGTGTATTTCTTATGGAGGTGGAGGAATTTTCTTACAACGCGTTGAATTCCTTACCCGCGACCTTCTGAATTGCGTAGGTTCCTCTTATGTATATTCTGGCCTCTTTGTAAATAGTTTTGGTTTTGGTTATATCCTTCTTAACAGGAGAATTGAACATACTGGGAAAATTGAAAAATTATTCATCATTCTCTATTGAGATGCGCATCCCATGCGTGCACGGCGACAATTCCAACTCTGAATAGGAAGTTCCAGGAGAACTTGGTGGAGTCGCCGAAGCATCTAAATTTATATTTTAATGTACATACATGAAAACACGTTGATATTATATATGTATATAAAGCACAATATTTCTTTTTTTGTTACCTTTCAAAAACTTGTCCATAATTATATCAGATCCTTCATTTGAAGCCATTTCTGGCATCTATGTACATATATTATATTCACAAAAAGTTAAAATTTGAAGAAATTTGAAAAGCAAAGAACACAAAGAAATTAGCCCACTCCCTGTCCGTAGTATTGACACTTGGTTGATCAACTTGCTGAGCAGAACTAAATGATGGTTGGTTTTGCAAATAAAATTTGACTACACACTTTACATGCGGTTTTGCATTTACCGTTTTTTTATGGAATTTTCTGTTGGAATACGAAATTTTTTATTTTTATAGATGAAACTCGATGCCTGGAATGCAGGGTTACCAAATCTCATTTTTGCCACTTTCGTCAGTTGGGAGGTTTTGCAATTGGTAGATAGGTGGTATTGCATATGCATCAACGATATGTATACATTGAAAGAAAAAATGTGACAAAACGTTGCTTCAAAATTGACCAAAAAATCAACAAAAAAGTGTATTCTCTTAGAAACGTAAGCCTTAGCTCTGTTAATCTCACAATTATTATTGTCACCCTAAGAAACGTGGCTGAGCCACACAGGTGACGGGCGGAAATCAGCTGGTGTCTGGTTTGCCACATTAACTTAGTGCAAAACTAGTACTAAGGCTCACCCTTACGTTGTCAAAACACAACGGATTAGTGGCCCAACTATCGGCTCCATGTTTCATGCCAAAACACTTTTCAGCCGAATAATTGGTAACAAATTAGCCAGTAGTCGGGTGAATATACACAAGGTCTTACCATGGTAAGATACGGATTCTATAAAAGCTTCTTTCCATTTTAAGGATAATGGCATGCGGTTGTAAGACAACTCCAACTTGAGTTCATTCTAAGCATAAATAATTCAATACAACAAATTCTGATGCTTCGGACACCGACGGAAGAACGATTTCAAAAACAAAAGTGACCACAAACCTGTTTCAAAAATTATCAACTACTATCCACAAACGATAAGCATCTGCTCTCACGATTTACATCTAGGACACACCGAATGATTTAGGGATGTTTTTAATCTTTTATTTGACCTTCCGAAGAAGGATCTTGGAAATATTTATGCTGAGGTTATGATAAATAAAGTTGACAATTTACCCTTGTGAGCAGACCAAGGAAAAACTTATTGCCAACTTTACAAAGAAGAAGATCGCATTACTTTAAATTAGAATGCTTTATTGCCTACTTCGAAGGCTGAAGTGACCGCATTACTCTAAAGATAATGCCTTATCCAAAAATTTTCCAAAAGGGGACGATCCCAAGGAAAATAGGTGAGATTTGTATACAAGCATCAAGCGACACATTATAACAGGCTTATCAAGATGCGCGTGCCTGCATCTGCTCTCTTTTGTGTTATCATTCCTCAGGTGTGGATAGCCTTTTTAGGTATTTTGTTCGCCTTTTACGAACGGTACACCTGAGGGTGGCATATTCTATCCTCTAACCCGCAGGGGGAGCTTTCCACGCAGTATGATTTTGACATTCTTTGAAATCTTTATTTATGTTTGTATATATGGCAACCTGCAGCTTCCTTATATGACTCTGTAATTCAGTGAATGTAACAGTGAATGATGTTGATTTTCACAGAGACATCTTTGGCACCAAGGTCATAAGAACAAAGTGATGAGCGCCGAGAAAGTAAGCTTATCTTTAGAATCAGAGTATTGACAGTCCGCTATTGAAATGACGTATTTAATCAGTTCTGTTATTTCGATTGATGGTTCGAATATTGTTAGCTTGAGATCACTTTTTGTCTTCTGCTCCAATTACTTGAAAATTTTGATTTCTTTGCGAAAACCGCGGTCACATGAACCATAATACGTTCACTCTTACTGAATGTCTGTTCCATCCTTTCTTTTCTTTGGGTAGAGTTATCGATGTTCATGATCAAGTGTGTTGAAAAATGTTTATATTGAAGTACAAATCTCTATACATATGGGTGGTTCTCCGCGAGCTTACAGTTTTGTGTCTTTTCGAAATTTGAAATATATTATAGCATTTTCTATGAACTAAATTATGTAATTGAGTTAAAATTATGTTTATTTTAAAGTTTCGTGTTGAATTTTATTGACTGGTCATCAGTTTTATGAAGTTATAGTTCATAATACCCTACAAATGTCACAACCGTGGCATGTCCACAACCACATTTTTTACAACATTTTAGGCGGTACTGTCATTATATTAAATACTTGACTTAATCTGCAGTATTAAATTTTGTTTTAATGATAACATTTCTGTTTTCGCTTCGCAATTTGATTTTGAAAAGTGTCATTGAGTTTCTGAGTAAAAAATGTTATTCAAATCGCACAATTGGTTTGTGACATGTGAGTGTGAATTTTGATCAGCAATTGTCCCCGCATATTTCCATGCTAATGTTTGCAGTCTTAAAATAACCAATATCCATTTTTAAACACTGAAGAACTGGAAAAACGGTGCGTATCAAAAAATCGTGTCACTACCGCGGCACTTGTATCATTGTAGTTTTAAGTTAAGTACCGTCTATTGTACCATTTTTCTTTAAAGTTTGATGACATAACCTTAAAATTTTACGGAAAATCTTGCAAGTCATACTAGCTTTTTTTTAATGAGCAATTTATTGTCAAAATGTCACAACCGTGGCAGGTTTCAGTATCAAGAACAGAAATTAATAGATGTAGCTCGTCTATTATGGGAACGGCTTTAGCTATAAAAACTCATAGAAAAATGATTGCAAATATTTGAAAATCGAATATTTTTTTTTCCAAAATGTTGGGTTAGTAAAACTGAGAGCTCGCGGAGAATCGTCCATATACTAAATTATACATGCAGTGAAACTTATTACTTTTAAAGAATTTCAAGATACGCTATATATAATTTTAATAAATATATTTTAAATTAAATTTTTTTTTTCAGTGCTACTATATATTTGAGAAATTTTTTGCTGTCAATTTTTTAGTGTAAATAAGAATATCATACCGAAGAACCTTGGCTTTATATGGAAGTGCTTTTAGCTCTGTTCATGATCCGGATATAGATCCGATACGTTCCGACAATAAGCGCCATTAAGATAGAAACCCAACCATTTTGGGAACGATTTAATATGATCACATTACATCTTTTAGGCCATTGCGCCCTATTTTTATAGTTCATTGGGGGGTCACCAGAGTCCCGGCAACTAAATATGTGCTAGATATAATCATATTTGTAGCGGGCTTCTCTTCGGGCAGTTGAGGTTAATAATTGGGTCGCATGAGTTGTGAAACTACAAAGCTTTGTATTGCGCTTATCCCATTTCATGAGCGTACTAACTTGCGGTGTAAATCCAAAAAAATTTTTTTTACAACTACTGTTTTGCTATACTTCATGAGGATGCTTCCTCAAAGAAAGATTTTTAAGTAAATACCTGTGGCAACACTGACACTAAATTGGATGGTTTAAAGAAGCAAAGAAGTAAAAATAAGAATTCATCAAGCAAACTACATTCGTTCACAAAAAATGTTACTTGCAATGCTGGTACAAATTAAATTTTCTTGGTTTTATTGTTGTTGCACTAATTTTTGTTTGCTGTTTATTTTGTTGATATACTGAAAATTTTGTGTTTTATTTCTTTTGTTTTTAATGTATGGAACAGAAAATGTAATTTTTATTTGGTTAACTTGTTTCCATAATGGGTTGCCACATTAGTTGCTTGCTACGACCTTTAATATACATAATTCAGAATTTAAGCATCAAATGAGTTTTTATGTAGAGAACTTTGGAAAATGTGCTTGAATTGAGTAAGTTTCTGATGCAAAGAACCATTTTTAATAACCTGCGTGAAGTTCTTTTTCGTGCCAATGCACAGTGTTTCGTGTAGATTAAGCTAGCTGGACAAAATTATTTTATGAGATTTTCCGTTTCATATGCAGTCATTTATTACAACTACGTCATTTTTTTCAGCCATATGTTCTTTTTTTTTATTTTACTCCAAAATTTTACTTCATAAGCATACATTTGCTTATTTCATATACAGTAACTCATGTGAATAAGTGACATAGATCCAAAAGAATGTAAAGGACTTAAGAATATTACTATATTGTACTTAAATTGAACGGACTACAAATCTCAATACTCTAAAAAATTCTAAAAATTCGGAAAAAAAATTAAAACTTTTTATGAAAATTCGTCGAATTTTTCAAGCATTTTTAAATATAATTTAGTTTTCGTTATAGATCGTGACAAATTTTCTTATGGGAATTAGTTAAAATAAATTTGCGAAAGCGAAAATTGTAAGAATTGTGCAAAAAGTGAGTGACTGTACATATGTACATACATATTTTGTATTTATTTGAGTATTTATCCTGGCACTACAATTTTTACACAATTATTTTATAGTACCAGTCAGGAATTACAATAATAATAATAACAATGTAAATAATTAAATTAATTATGTGAAAATTACTTATTACAAAAACTTAAAAGTAAAGTATCATACAAAGTACAAAAACAATAGATTTAAATTAAATAAAACCTGATCCAACAAAAAGTTATAGGGTAGGTTATCTTTTATAATTATGTTATTATTCGCTATCATCACTTTCATTCACTCATTGAGTCACTTGTGGAATATTCATAAGCATCAGCAACACTACTGTGAAAGCTTGAAACAACTGGGGTATTTATTGACTCCTCAACATTATCGGGGACAGTAAGGTTAAGACTTCTGAAGTCAGACTTTTAAATTTTTTCTTAGGTATCTCCCTAAAACTGTTAAATAAAGGATCCGATGTTATAAGCAACATATTCATAAGATCTCTATTCGTGGCTTCACGCAACTGCTTTTGTATGTTATCATCCCTGAATCGTCTCAAATCTTTGTTACGGCCTTCCTGTGCTTCCTCTGAAAGTTGACCAATATGTAAAATTGCTGATTTTATAATTTCAGTACTATGCACTAAGATTTTATGAACTGTAGCAGGTATATTAAACCATGGATAGAGATCTATGTACAGTTTTTTAGTCTCGACCGCAAATTTTTCAAATCTTTGGATATTTATATTGTACCCAGATGCTAATGCGCGAAGTAGAGTGTCGAATCTTTTGATGAGCGTAACATCCAGTCCCGTAATCTCAGCACCAGCCTCAGAATTTTCGAAAAACCTACGAGCAGTGTTGCCGTCATTAGTGTTGCCGAAACCTGGTTTTGGTTTATCTACTATCAATCCAAGTTTTGCAGTATTTATATTACATTCAGGTATTGGCGTAGATGCTAGCAAATGGGTTTGTTTTGTGTAGCGTTCCTGTGTGGTTATACCTGCATTAGGATTGCTTTGTATGTACCTGTTTTTATGTTCTTCGCCTTTGTGCTTTTGGTGTGCTCTTGTTGACCTTGCGCGTTCATTTTTGTGTGTTTTATGGCTACATGTTTGTTCCCTGTACCTGGGAATTGGTTTTGCCGTTTGTAGATCAGCTTTAAAGGTTCAAATATCTCTTCGGAGCTGGTACGTACATACATCCTATTTTATATGTAGAGATAACTAAATCTACAAAAAAAAAAAAAATTAAAAATAGATGTGCAAAGAATTCGCATTGGTTTTTTCTTTCGACTATTAGAGAAAACTTGCGACTATAACATATGTAAAATTTAGCCCGGATGTCCGCGGATGTATGTAACTTTTTTGTCCCTAAATTTAAAAATATAGAGAAAAAATACCTTTTCTTCTTAATAATGTTAAATATATTAAAAATACTCTAATTGCGAAATAATTACTATTAAAAAAATTTGCTTACCTTAGAGCTTAGAATCCATCAAAAAAATTATATAAAAGTGTTCAATTAAAAGAAATATGAAGCTTAATATTCAACAAGAATTTTGCAAATTAACCAATGCATTTTACGGCCACTCCTGCCTTCTTACTTCAATTACTCAATATATATGAGCAAAAATATCAAAAAAAAAGCAAAAATCCCGTTATCTTTTTTGTTTTCTTTCATTTCTCATTACACTTTTCTTGGAATAAGAACTTTGTTTTTGTCCAGCTAGCTTGTTCTACACGAAACACTGTGCAATGGGATCAAAGTTGACTGGAAAAACGATCACAAGATAGATCGAAAAGTTCCTTGAGATGGGAGTCTCCTTACTTATTTGATAACCTGCAAAAGAGGTTTCCCTGGCCAATTGAAGGATATCCATTTTATTGATTGACACTAATTGGAAACACCAGGTTGTAAGAAATCATGCGTCTTTTGGTCTTTCTATTATAAGGGGAAGTGACTCTTCCACGGTTCTCACCCCTGAAGAATGTTTAGTACAAAACCCCTTATAGTAATACGAAAGTTATATAGCACAAACACCGTGCTAGATGCAATCAACACACCAATAAATTATGGACTGAATCAAAAGCCCCACCGTAGAACAGTAATTGTTGCGCTTGAATTATCAAACTATTTTGACACAGTCAATTTCAGTACGATACTGCAAGACTTGGAAGGGTACACCCTTCCTACCAGCCTAAAAATGTGGACTGAAAATTATCTGTGGTTAGGCATCGGTGCAGTTCAGGAACACTACATAAAAACACAAAATAGTACCCAAAGCCCATAGCCATAATAAAATCCTCAGCAACAAAGATAAAGAAATGCTAATAATCATTAATAAAGCGGTTAGCCGACCGCTTGTACGCTATGCGTCCCCAATATGTTTGCGGAGTCTAAAAGAACTACACTGGAGGAAAGCTTATCAAAACACCGCGCTCAGAACTGTCATGCTATGCCTTTTTATGTCTCAATAACATCATCTACGCATGGGAGAATACTCCCCATAAAGGAGAAAAATGAAATGCTGAACACACGTTGCTGTTGAAAACCCAACAACCTGCGCATCACAAAAGACATCAGATTGAAGAGGCTCTACCTCCTAGGACCTTGTGAAGTCAACCCCGTAAGCGCTATGAAGAAATTCTACATTTTAGTATTCAGGCGTATGAAAAAGGGCAACGTGAAAAGGTCCGCAAAGACATCTACAAAAAGTTGTCGTACAAATATGCGAGAATACCCGAGACGCGCCGTTGAAGAAAGCAACCTCCCCAGGAAGACGCGTGTCACCCTAAATTAAATTAAATCTGGATACTGTAAACATTTAAACTCTAACTCATTCAGAATTAATCCCGATATACACAATTAATGTCCTGCTTCTCACGCATCCGCATATGACACTAACAATATTTTCAATAAGAATATGAAGCTAACGTCTTCAACACCCTAATCTCTCTGGTCCAACTATGTTTGAACAGAAAGTTTCCTCAGACTCTTGTTAGAGGATATTGATGACAATTTTTGATTGATGGCACCTATTGAATGGTGTGCAGCACTGCGACAATAACAAAGAGCTAACCGTGATCATAGCTTATCATCTCAATTTGACAGTTCATATAACACGCAATTCTATTTTTTTTTTGTTGTGGCAGCGCGCTGCCCTCTAGTGGCCCAATGAAACCAGGCTAATCCTGTTCACGCGATCGATTATATATATATATAATAACTTTTTTTTTTTTTGCCGAGTCTTTGATGGGCAGCGGTTTGTCAAGCGTCGCGATCTGAGACTGCTCAGCTACAGAAGAGATTTCATCATCCAGGCGTAATACCTAAAGAGAACAGAGATAAACGTAGTATATATTAATTATTAAGAGAGTTGAGAACAATCTTTTTTATAGAAAAAAGGTAGTCCGGGCTATTAAATGTGTTTGAGTGAGAGTTATAATCTTGGCATAAACGCCAAAAAGGTTCATTTTGTTCGAAATTCTTTGTACATTGTTTCAGCAGAATAGGTTTGAAGTGTCTCGATGTCCGAGAGGGAACGCAAAAGTTCACTGGATTCAGAAGGAATGGGCTCGAAATTGATTCATTTAAAAGTTTTGTCATAAATATTACACCAAGCATTTGCCTTCGACTAGCAAGAGTTGGAAGATTGATAAGCATTAATCGATTAGTATAAGGTGAAAGACTAGTTAAGGAGTCCCATTGAAAATTTCTTAAGGGAAATAGAAATACTCAATCTTCAACTAACTCGCTTAATTTTTCCACAAGCACTTTCTTTTCTAAAATCATATTTTTTCTGTTTTTTTTCTTTCTTCACTTTTCTTACCCAATCTAATCACATCTTAAGTAGCACGTTAGAAGCATGCTAGCTGCAAAATTTAACGACAACATTCAAAACATCAAAGGCGCACTTAACAAACAGTAAGTGCTCGGCCAAGAAGCAACCTAAAGCAAGCGAGTATTTAACATCAAAACAAGAGAACCAAAAAATATAGAAAATATAAAACAAAAAAGTCTAAATATGAAAGCAAAGCAGGAGAAAGACTTTTGAAAGTTTTCACATGCATATGTTGCTTTGCTGCTTCGTAAATAATTTCGCGGTTAGAAGCTTAAACGGAACGTTGCTATTTGTTTGGCATCAGACAGGTTCCCGTTGTCGTAGGCAGCTATCTGCCGGTTTAGTGGCTACTGTTTCACTGCTGTAGCAATTGTGGGCGCGCAAAGCGCTTTTAGCTGTTATGTACCCGTTCATATCTGATTACATGGCGTAATAATATTGCAGCAGAATTAGGTAGTGGAAATGCTTATTATTACTTATTTAGACAGTTAGACTATTCCTATTTTTTTTATTAACACGCTTTTATTAGCTTGGCCTGTATGTAACGGAATCTTTGAGCTTAATTTTCACCGGTTTCTAGAAGTCTGATTAATTTGAAACTTTGCTCACGTATCAAGGGCCGATGACAATGCATTAATGTGATGGTGTGGTGACATAAGGTCAACGGTCATAAGGTCAATTGGCCTTATTACCACTTTGAATGGCCATACGTTTGATTAAAACTTTGCACACGTATCAAGGATCGATGACAATGCATTAATATGATGGTGTGGTGACATAAGGTCAACGGCCATAAGGTCAATTGGCCTTATTACCACTTTGAATGGCCATACGTTTGATTGAAACTTTGCACACGTATCAAGGGTCGATGACGATGCATTAATGTGATGGTGGGGTGAGATAAGGTTAACGTACATAAGGTCAATTGAACTTATGACCACCTCAAATGGCCATAAATTTGAAACTTTGCACATAATGCGAAAAACGCATTCCTCTATTAATGATAGAAGTGGATGCATGGCACATCTACGAAAGAGCATACTGGAGGCCTTTTTAACGCGCTTTCATTAGCTTGGCCTGTATCTAGCTATGTATCTATGTATCCATGTATGTATGTAACGGAATCTGGAGTGGAGCCGAGAGCCCCGGTAATGCAGAGCTACGAGCTCCGTTACACCTTTTGAAGCATTTTAAGATACGTACTTTTAGCAAGTGCAGGCCACCAGACCAAGGCACCATACAGAAGAATCGGGTGCACAATGGCTGTGTAAATCCAGTAGGTCACCTTAGGGGAGAATCGCCAGGAGGTGCCAATTGCCCTCTTGCAGGTGAACAGCTCTGCTGCTGCCTTCTTGGATCGCTCCACTATATGGTCACTCCATAATAGCTTCCTATCCAGAATTACTGCCAAATACTTGACTTGATCGCTAAACGCTAAGAACGTACCCCCAATTCTTGGCGGTGTAAGATTTTGTACTTTGTACCTCCTCGTGAAGAGGACAAGCTTGGTTTTATCCGGGTTGACTTCCAAACCTGTGGCGGGTTGTACTCCTGGAGCAGCTCCAAGATGTCAGCTGGGTCGGTTGGCGTCACTGGAACCCAGGCTCTAGCCCCTGGTCGTGAAGGGATAGCACGCGCCTCCACAACCTTGAGGCGCGCGCCCGGACATACTACCCCTATCAGCGTGACGGTGGCCCTATAGAAGTTTACCGACCCGGCGTCGTCACAGCGAATTAGCTTGGCATTGCCCTGGAACCACCCTGCATCGGTGTAAGATGGCGGTGGACCAGGGTTGTCTTTCTTAACATTAACGGCCTCCGTAGCGAGCGCGGTTTCGATCCACTTCCACTGTTGTTTCGGGATCCTGCCATCTTCGCTGCTCTCGTCTATAATGACAATGATCTGCCGACCCTTAGCAATTTCGGCGAAAGACCGCGCCCAGCCTCGCTGCGTCTTGGCCTTTTTCGGTGTCGTGGGGTTGGATTCATCCATGGACCGCTGGCGTTTCGAGGTTTCATCACTCTCAACAAAAACTTTTAAAATTACTTGAACTAAAAAATTAAAAATAAATAATAGTTTAAAAAAACTAAAAAAACACGCTTTTATAGCTAACCGAACTAAAAAGTAGAAAATAATTTTCAATTAAAAAGAGTTTATATAACAGTAGTAGAAGATCAAACAATCATTTATAGTTAATCACCTCAAAATAAAATTATAATAAAATTTAATTTTTACTGTGAATTAAATTATTCTGTTAATAACTTAAATTTTATTATAATTTTATTTTGAAGTGATTAACTATAAATGATTGTTTGATCTTCTACTACTGTTATATATACTCTTTTTAATTGAAAATTATTTTCTACTTTTTAGTTCGGTTAGCTATAAAAGCATCTTTTTTTAGTTTTTAAACTATTATTTATGAATTTTTAAGAAGAGATTGCCCTTATTGCTTTAAATGTATGAAAACATGTATTTGAAATAAATTTTAATTTATAATTTATTTAAAAATTTGGGAAAAATTTAAACAACGTGACATCAGGACGGAAAAAGCGACAGCTGTTTCGATTATACCTTGTAAACCTCATCAAAGCCTTTTCTCCGGGGAGCGGGATTTAAACCCGCACGCCTACGATGGTTGAAGTGTTACAAACGCATTCAGCCGCGTCATGCCTTACTTGTTGTAAACATTATCCCAATTGCTTTCTTTGCACATTTTGTTTATTCATAGTCCATACTTTGTATGGCATCATATGGTAAAGTTATGCGTTGGAAAGGCGATTTTCAAAGAAACTTGGTGTTGTTTTTGTTCTATTTATAGAACTACAACGAATTAACCAATGCTGTCTTTCGATATCGAAAATTTCGAAAAACCGAAAAAGTGCGATAATTCATTACCAAAGACGGATAAAGCGATGAAACTTAGTAGGTGCGTTGACCTTACGACGCAGAATAGAAAATAAGTAAAATTTTGGACAATGGGTGTGGCACCGCCCAGTTTAAAAAGAAGGTAATTTAAAAGCTTTGCAAGCTGTAATTTGGTAGCTAGGTATGTAATGTTCGGTTACACCCGAACTTAGCCTTCCTTACTTGTTTGTTTTTGGGCTGGGCTCGATACAGAGCGAAATATGGTTATGGCTTCTTTCCCTTAATGGTTGCTGTTTTTATAGTCGACAGAACATTCCCAAAAGGTAAAAGAAGTGTTGTGGTTATGGACAGTCTTTTGTCGGATATGAATTTGGTACTGCCGCTGGAATGATTTTTTTATACTTCAAACCTTCAGTTTTGCGCATTGTAGTCGATTCTTAAGATAAGATTGCCTGCGGTTATAATATTTTAAGCCCCTTAACTCGCTGGAGTCGCGAAATGTCCGTAAGATCAAGCAAAGTATTCCTAAATATCTATAAAGTAAAATTTAAAAAGTAAATTGAGCTTGAAGTAGCTATAAGTCCTATTGATCTTATAAACATATGCAGTGGTCGTGGGCAGTTGAGCTTATGGCACCGCACCAGAAAAATACCTTTAAGTTTGACAAACAAATTCTTGTTCAAGCTAAAATTGAATGAAAATTTGGTTATACAAATATCTGAGAAGAATACGAAACAAGATTTGAAAATAAATGATGAAATATGCAGCTGCTGACTGCTTAGTTGCTTTTGTTGTAGTCATGATTTTTCTTCACAGTTTTATTTTAAAACTTTTGTGTTTCTACCTTCTTCGCCTCTGCACACGTGTTTGTATAGGTGTGATGGTACTGTTAAACTTGCTTTTGCCTCTCATCTAACCGCAAAGGCGTGTGCAAATATCGCGCTTGCCTCCACAGCAACAAAAGCTTGCTATTTTTGTAACCACTCTTTCTCTTCGGACGCATTGCAATGCGGTGCATTTCGACCAAAATTTAACTACATTTTTATTGACCATGCCTCTGAAGTAAAATACCGTTTTGTTGCTTTTGCTTGCTGTTACAAGAACTCTTAAGTAGTTAGCTAATATATGTAAGCGCACATAAATATGCTATTAGTGCAACAAAATGTGGCAGATAGCAGACTGTTTAATTTTTAATGTTGTTGTTAATGTGGTTACTTGTTGTTGTTTAGCGGCTATTTCGCGCTTTCAAAATGTCTTCGCAAACTTTTTGTTGTTTTGTATTTAAAGTTGAACGTTGAACAAAGAAAAATTTTGTGGGCTTAATGTTTGAAAGAACAGCTGTGGCGAAGGGAATAAGTTGTCTAAGCGAAATCGAGCAGAATTTGGGAAAAAATAATGTGTATGGAAGTATATTGAAGCTGGCTCTATCATTAAAGTGTAGTTTCTTATAAAACGTATTTGAAAACTAACATTTTTCCCAATTTTCACTCCTAAAATTAAAAGCAGCTGTTTAAAATGAAATTTTTCCTATTTTCAAAATTGGGAGATTTCAACTTATAAAGAATATCTCAAACAAGACTAACGAATTTGAATTGAAATCAATGATTCTTATAAAGGAGGGCTCAATATAGAAAAGCATTAGATAAATAGATTACAGTTGAGGATTGCACTGCGACCTGTGGTCTATTGTGCCCCCATATCGTTCACAGCATCTCATCCAAGCCGTCTTCCTTGATGAAGCTGAGTAGTTGTCTTGGATCGACATATTTAATGAGGGAATGCTTTGGCCATAGTGAGCCCAGAAACAAGTGCTAAATCTTGAGTTTGTGTAACATTCTAACAGAATATGTTCACCAATCTCAGTTAACCGATCACAGAATCAACATATTTCATTAGATTGTACGCCCGATTTCGTCATATGACTGTTTGTTTTTGTTGTCTACAATATCCTATGTTGTTGTTTTTATTGTTGGAGCGATAAGATTACATTTCGTAAGGCCAATTATTGTCCTATAGCAAATTGTACTATAACCACTTAATAGTAACATAGATTGTCTCAAATCTCTTCTCACCTTTCCCTCTCTTCTAACATTAAATACCCCCTAATTTTCTGTGGGCCAACTGGCTGAATTAAAGTAAATGGTACTTGAAAAAGACGGGCTCTATATGAGAACGCATTAGATAAATAGGAAACTGTTGAGGATTGCACGGCGACCATTGGTCTACTGTACCATCATTTGCTTCACAGCACATCATCAGAGCCGACTTCTTTGATTAAGCTTAGTAGTTCTCTTGGCTAGAGGAATTAAGTGAATGAATGCTTTGGCCATGGTGAGAAACTAAACCCTACATCTTGAGATTGCGTCGCATTCCAAGAGGCTATAATTGGCCCTCTACACTCCGACTCTTAAATGTTGCGAGATGCACTCTACAGACTATACGGAAAACTTTTTCACGTTGCTGACACGTATTTAAGGCACTTGAAGTTTTCTTTTCAAAATGAGACTTTTAAAGATGCTGGCTAACTAGGATTACTCCAAGGTATTAAACTCTGGGATATATCTGAAATGTGGCTCTCCTAAATATATGTGCCCACCGTGGTGTGATGGTAGCGTGCTCTGCCTATCACACCTTATGCCCCGAGTTCGCACCCCGAGCAAAGCAACATCAAAATTTTAGAAATAAAGTTTTTCAATTAGAAGAAAATTTTTCTAAGCGGGGTCGGCCCTCGGCAGTGTTTGGCAAGCGCTCCGGGTGTATTTCTGCCATGAAAAGCTCTCAATGAAAACTCATCTGCCTTGCAGATGCCGTTCGGAGTCAGCATAAAACATGTAGGTCCCGTCCGGTCAATTTGTAGGGAAAATCAAGAGGAGCACGACGTAAATTGGAAGAGAAGCTCGGCCTTAGATCTCTTCGGAGGTTATCGCGCCTTAAATTTATTTTTATTTTTTAAATATAGGTAGCAAAAATTTATCGATCATCCTCATGCCAAGTGAATTGAATAACACAGGTTTCAGCATGGTTTCATCATCATCCTCATTAATTGACGCTTAACCACCTAAGCAATTTTGGCCCTTTCGTAACAATTCATGCCATCTATCTCTGTTTCGAGATGAATGACGCTGATTGGAAGCACCAGCGGAGGTAAGGTCTTCCTCCACCTGTCCCTCCCAACTCAGTAAAGTCTTTCCCTTTCTCTACTGCTTCAAAGCTGCGGAGTCCACTAAAATAATTTCTTGGCCTGAGAGTCTTCGTC
Source organism: Eurosta solidaginis (assembly GCF_040869045.1). Taxonomy (NCBI): domain Eukaryota; kingdom Metazoa; phylum Arthropoda; class Insecta; order Diptera; family Tephritidae; genus Eurosta; species Eurosta solidaginis. The sequence goes on from NC_090321.1 coordinate 242,233,862, forward strand.
CGTTTGCATAACATGACCTAGTCAGCGAAGCATTTGGGTTTTTTTGCTGCGCCATCATAATATCTGCTTAAAGCTTATACCGCTTCGATACTCACACGGATGGGACTACAAATCTTCCGCAGAACTTTTAACTCGAACAGTTCGAGAGCCATCTTATTTTTTCCCGACACTGTCCTTTATTCTGAGCCATACATCTGGATAGGTAAGATGAGTGACTCATAGAGCGCAATTTTTGTTCGTTGAGAGAGGAATTTACTTTTCAGTTACATACTTTCTTCAAAGCAGGCTCGATTTCGAAGCGGGCATAGTTTTTTCTATTAATGCAGGTTCCCAAATAGATGAAATCCTTCACAGTCTCGAATTTATATCCGTCAACAGGGACATGACTGCCAAAGCACGAATATACAGATTCTTCTTGAATGACAGCAAGAACTTCATCTTATCCATAATTACCGCAAGATCTACTGTTTTGCTTTTTTATGTAATCTCGAGAAGACAGAACTCACAGCGCGTTTTTTCAGGCCAAGATTATAATCAGCATAGGCCAGTTATTGTACGCTCATATAGCAGACTATACCATCACGGTTTATTTCTTCTGATAGAATTATCTGCTTCAGCATTATGTTAAAAAAGTCACACGAAAGGCTTGTCTGAAGCCTCGTTTTATTTTGAATCGCTCGGAGAGATCCATTCCAATCTTTACGGAGCTGAAGGTGTTGCCCAACGTCAATTGGCAGAGCCTTAATAACTTCAGCTTGGTACAAAAAATCAAATTCTTCATAGGTGTTTTATTAGGGCAAGCCATATCAGCCTCATGCACAACCCCATGCCACCCAAGGAGCAGTACCTCAGGTATAGTTTTCCTCACCCTCTTTGAGAGTAAAGACAATTTCAGTTATCTTCTATGAGTGTAGAATATATTTGAAAGCAAGTAAATTAAAGAAAATATACTGGTTAATATATTTGCAATGCGGTTTCAGAACTTACCTTTCTGATCTGTACTTCTGTGTTCTATATATCTTTTGATTATATAATACTTTCAAAACTATATTTTATTTGTGTGGGATAATAGTTCACATGCACTATTGACACTATAACAAGTGATTTTAACATATTCTTGCGAAATTACCTAGAAATAAAAATAAATATATAAAAAATTAGGACATATAGAACGTGTGATCGAGCATCTGGGTTAGGCTAGTACGCTAATTAATCTGTTTTAAATAGTTTTTTTGTTGTTGGTTGTACAAGAAACTGCAACGTAAGAACTTTTAGTAACCATATTTAGATTTATAAATTTTTATCAAACCAATTTAAGTTGGTAAAACAATCAAGCTACCATAAAATTATATATAGTATATATATTGCAAAAAATATAAACAATAAAAAAATTAATAATAATAATATTTTCATAAAATAACCTGCAAAATTAAAAGCTGCGCCGTAAACGGGACGAAATACAAGAAGCATTAAAATGTGTGAATTTTTGAGTTAACAATAAATGAAGCGACAGGTCGTTAACTGAATCAAAACGAAGCATAAAATGTATAAAATAAAAAGATCATCCGTTAAAAAGAATAAACAACAACAAACCAACAATAAGTGTAGCGAATAAAGCCATATACATAATAAAGTAACAGGTAGACCAAATCATGATCCAATTCAGTTGACCCACATTTTCGTAGCCACAATGGCAACAAAACGAAGCAACAGCTGTAACGGTCGACTACATATTTAACGGTCGACTACATAATAAAAAAATGAAAGGAAGTGACGGGATATCTAAGAAGATGGCCAAGTAAAAATGAAAAAAAGTTAAGAAATAAAATTAAAACGAACCATATTGTGACTAAATAGAGCAGAAAAAATACTTATTATTTTGACTAGAGTACAGTCGGAAAGTATTAGAACAAGATGAAAAAAGTTGTTTTTGTCAGTTTATCGTATCATTTATTAAAATATTGTGACGAATATTATCTACACTAAGGGACACTATCATCTCTAAGCCGATACTAAGCAGTGACTTGTATGTAGTTAAACAAATCCATAATTATGTCTACACATATATACATGTCAGCAGCGGAGATGTGCTCACAAAAGTATGCAATCATCAGTAAAGTATTTCTCACACATACACATGCATATATCGGAGATGCTCACAAAAGTAGGCAATCCTTTGTGCATGTATCGCTAACACATACACGCGCATATGAGAAGCTATAAACGTGCATCTGTAGTTTATAGCTGGTGAGTTTATAGCTGGTAAACAAGTAGTAAATTCAAGAAACGCCTAGAAATATGCAAACGAGTATAAGAGCAGTGCCAGCTGAGGCATGGACAATCAGTTTGATTTAAGCACGCTATTGGTTGCGAAGTATAAGTGTTATTGTAATAAAGACCATTTTGCATCATTGAATATTGGATTTATTTATTCAATAGTTTAGCGATACGAACGTTAGTAGAATGTTGCAAATAAGAGGAATTTCAGTAAATTCGTTTCAATATTACCTACATATTCACAGTAGTTTTGTACATTCAACTTAGTTCTATAATCCGAAGACATTTTTAATGAATTTTACCGAAAGTTTCATCAAAATTTATAAGAAAACCGTGAGTATGTTACTTTAAACGATTTTCTTGAAAATGGCGCCTTTTGTTTTGGTGATTGCAGTGCACAATTTCGGCTTTCTTTCGATGAGTTTTTGAAGTGTTTGATATGGAATATTATTGCACGTTTCGTTCAAACAATCCCAGAGATCAGGAAAGATTGTTGGCTTTAGATCTTTCACACGTCGATCCAATTCTTCCCACAATAGTTTGATGGGATTTAAATCGGCAGCTTTTGGTGGCCCCTCCATTGTATCAAGGTCACCTGCATATTTTTTTTGTTCTAAAAAAGAAGTACAATGTTTTGTGTATGTTCCGGATCGTTACCTTGTTCGTAAATGAATCCACGACAAGTCATATTAATGCCAGATGGTATTGCATGGCGTTGGAGTATACTGTGATACTGCTCTTTTTACATAATTCCTTAAATTTTTTTAGTTCACCAACGCCAGCGTAGCTAAAACACCCCCAAACCATCACTGACTTAGCCACCGCCATGTTTCACCATGTGACATGTTTCACAGTCGGCAATCTGCTTCGAATATTTTATGGACGTTTCTGCGCACATATTGACGCCTATGGCTACCAAAAAGTTGGAATTTTGATTCGTCTGACCATAGAACTGATTTGCACTGATCAATCGTCCAGTCAGTATGTTCTTGAGCGAACTTCAGTCCTTTCTGTTGATTTACTGGCCGTAGAAGTGGCTTTCTGACAGCAATTCGTCGAATCATACCATTTTCTTTAAGCCGGCCTTTGACTATCGGGAGCGATATTGGTTAATCCAAGTCTTCATTGATTTCAGCACGAATTTATGGTGCACATTTCCGTCGATTGATCTTACTTATTGCATATATTTTGTTGTCGGTTCCTTGATTTGTCTGTCATGTTCGACCAGATCGTTTTCTGTTAGTATTTTGTCAAGTTTCCCGATATCTTCTAATGACCGTATGAACTGAATACAGAGATATATTGAAAAGTTTGCATATTTCTAGATAGATTTCCCCTATTTTTTGCAAAATAATGATTTGGGCTCGTATTTCGACACATATTTCCTTTCGCTTGACTATTTTTCAATTTGGAAAAATACAATTCCGAGGATATTTCAACATCAACATCTTTTTTATCTTATTCTAATACTTTCCGACTGTAGTGTAGATACCAGAAAAAAATCTTAGCCATTATAAACAATAAGGTATACTGCATGAACGTTTTTTACTGAGCCACGTGTTATTAACACATTCCATGGCAGGGTCTTCTTAGGAAATTACCCGTTGATTAGTTCCCCTTTCCGATGCTTTGAAAAATGTTTTAACTATCGCTTCTGCAACTTCCCTGCAGTCAAATGCCAGAGCGGTCAGCAAACTTTCTAGCTCGTTGACTAGAATTTTGTGGGGTTATTTACACTGGTTGGTGATTGAACAGTTCATTGATTAAATTTTTTGGGGTTATTAGTATTTAATATTATTCATTATTTGAATAGTTATTTGATGGGAAATTCGTCTGTGGGACTGAATGAAATGCGCTTTCTGTCGGCAATTTGCAATTCCAAGCATCAGTTAACAAGGTTAAATATCAAAGATAATCCCACTACCAAAGCCTGGAAACTCAACAAAAGATGGTGAGTCGTATCTACCGATACATTCCTTTAGCCAGTATAGAACCTTTCGAAACCCTTCTGCTTCCCTTATGGCTTTCGTAAAATGCATAGAATAACAACCACGCTAAACGCCATTGAAACCCAGATAAATTTCGGACTGAACCACCCAAAACTCCATGATAGGACGGCGGCACTTGTCAAAAGCTTTTGACAAAGTCAACCACCGCGCAATACTCCAAGGCATAGAAGGTTTACCCTTCCTTCTTGTCTGAAAAGGTAAAGGGAAAATTGTCTGAGTGGTGGGCAAACGTGAGTTCAATTCCTCCAAACCTAGGAGAATTAAACAAGGGCTGGGGGTTGGGAGGGCGCAGCAAAGAAAGTCTCCAAGTTGCTTGCGGGCAGCACAACTTACAAAGCAGTTGGTCGGCCGCTCATATACTAGGCGTCGCTGACTTGGTTTCCCGACACACTGGTAAAGGGTGCAGGCATGCCAAACTACTACACTCAGAAATACCACGAGATGCCTTCTTATGATCCCTGAACACCACCAACATAGTGAGGCAAAAAAAGCATAACTTAAAGGCGCATAATGAAATTAAACACAAACAGTTTTTTCTGAATTCTCACAAAGCAGGGTATCCCAGAGAATATTTCCTTGATCTAGCCCCTCCTCTTAGAGGGATAAGGAAATATTTCGGTAAGCACTACGATAGGATATGACACTGAACTCCACCGATTGATCCCGATCAACATAAGGAGACCCTAAGCCTAATCTACACTGAGCTGGTAAATATCTTCACTAGTTCGGGCCCGGTGCATGATGTTTTCAATTTGCTCCCTGCAGACAAAAGCCAAATTAGTCAGCAGACTGTATTGTTCATTGATTCGAACTTTGTGGGGTTATTCATACTAGTTAGTATTTGATTTGGGTTCTGTTTACCGAGTTCGACGAAATGCAGAATATACCCATACACATATACGCAGCTTTACGAAAAATCTCCAAAGCCGAAATAAATTGTGTAGCTTGCCAACGATGTTTAGGTTAATTTACTATGACCATTGCTTTTCCCAAAGTGTTAGGCTTAGTCAGTGGTGCAAAATGCAGGCTGAGCTTCGAATTGAAGCGATACTTTTTTTGTAGTAGTATGTGTTTACATGTGTTCGAGCATAGATTTTTACTCCTAGAGGCAAAAGGTTAAACTGTTTGACTTTGATTGCTCTACTGAATCTCTCATAACAGACAGTGGTCGGCGCGCCATATCTCAATTGAGCCAGATACATATTTTTATTCCTGAGATACAATGAAGTTTTTCATATATATGCGTTCACTGCAATCTTATGCATTCCAGTAACATCGCCACAATCACGCAAGATGTTGCTTTTGCGAACATAGAGGAACTTCAGACTTGGCAATTAAAGTTTATTTCACCTTGCCCATTCACATACAAAATTTTGCGAAGCACTGTTGTAAACATTCTCACTATACAAGAAAAATACTTGATAACATATTTTGTGTCCTATTCATTTGTTAAGATACAGTTAAATAAAGAATAAATTAAAGAAAATACCAATGAGTGGGAAAAATTATTTCACTTGCAAAGTGTGAAAGCACCCTTAGCCAAAGCAAATGTCAAGTTATTCTTCTTATGCTTTGTCCGCAGCAAAAGTTGGAAGATGGCTACTTCTTCATGTCAGATGGCGCTAGTATCGCTCGCTCTGCCGTTCTCCATAAAAATGCGTGCAATCTACTCATAACGCATAAGATTGTGTTAAATGCATCTATTATCAAAACTGCTTATGTGAAGAGGATTTTACTCTCTATCGTTCAGTCGTTAGCGAGACAGCAACGAAGAAAAATTGCGCACGGCTGTCGCACAAATGTTAAAATTCCCTTTGAAAAATGTCATGATGGGGAAACGCTACTGTTAAGATGGTCTTTCCTTAACTAACTCATGGTCTCAACATGTTTAGCGTAGATTTTTACATTTTCAAATTTGTTATAGGTAACCAATATGCATTTTTAGAAATTATTTTAACAAATTTATTTTGGGAAAAATTTAAACAACGTGACATCAGGACGGACAAGGCGACAGCTGTTTCGATTATACCTTGTAAATCTCTTCAAAGCCTTTTCTCCCGGGAGTGGGATTTGAACCCGCACTGCTACGATAGTTGAAATTGTTACAAACGCATTCAGCCACGTCATGCCTTAGTTGTAAACTTTTTCCCAATTGCCTTCTTTTGCATATATTATTCTTCTACACACCCCATAGTTCGTATGTAATTATGTGTTGAAGTTATGCACATTGTTTACTATATAGTTTGGCAGCTTAAATTGAGGTTATGTTGCGAATAGAGTGGAAGGCAGTGAAATAGGCAGTCGAAAGTTAAAAAAAAAAATTAAAAAGCTTTAATATGAATAAAAATATTGTTTTAATAACAACAAAAACGCCTTATATATTCTATATACATAAATTCGTAACGATTATCTCACTTTAAAATTTGAGCTAAATAATCTAAATTTTTTTTTTTTTTGAAACTGAGTCGAGTACTGTGCGTGTGAATGTGCGGATTTTCACCGATCAGCTGTTATTTGCGCTATTTGGTAAGATTTACAATGGTTATGCCTGTTGGTAAGGCGGTTTCAGAGAAACTTGGTATTGTTGTTGTTTTTGTTCTTGCTGTATTTTAACAAAAGTTGGCGTAGCTTCATTCTGGAATCGCTTTTTTTTTGTGCCAACATAAAAAAATTTTATTTCTGCTCTGCAAACAATTAGTATAGAATGTTTAAAGTAACTTAGAAAATGTTAAAGTAACTTAGTCAAAAAACTAACATCAATATATCCTTATGTTTTTTGAGTCAGTCACATATTTTCTAACTATTCTGCACTTCTGTATTAGTTTCGGATATATGCTTTTTTAAGCGAGTGGTCGCCACTATTCTCGTCCGCCTTGACAAGCCAAGTTTCATGTGTAAAAATTATGGTTATTCTTCGAAGCGTCTACATCCTGATGCATTAAGGGACTTGAGAATATTTCAAACTATTTCGAAATCAAAAATCAAATTTTCTGAAAAGCTTGATTACTCTGTTTTTAATAAATGCGTGTTGCAATTTTAACTTTAATTTCCTTCTTGGATGCTCATGCCCTCGCTCTCACCAATACACTCAAATTTCAATTTTTTCCGACCACTGATTTAAAAAAAATATATATATTTTATGTGGTTTTCCGAAACTAAGTATCTAAGCAAAATCGCTTGAGTTCGCTTGTCGTCAGCCAAACATTAAAACATAAGTTTGTTACCATTTTGTATGCGGGTGTGAATAGCGACCTTGGACGCTGTGCTATATGAGCATACAAAAAAATAACTAAGGAGAAATTGTTAAAAAATTTTGTTAGGTAAACCACCATATAAACATTACCATCATTCCTGATTTCTGCTTAATTTTTAATTTCATTTCTATAACTTCTTATGTCTAACTAGCGCTCGGGCAAATTCCGCTTTTGCTTGAGGTGATGATTTCACTTTTGTTAAATTGATTCGAGTTATTGAGTTGGTCATGGAATGAATATGCAGAAAAATTTCTGAAAAACTCAAAAAAAAGAGTAGTCAAAAGGTAAATAATTTTGAATGACTAAACAATTAAATTAATTAATTTACGATTACGAAGAAATTTTTTTTTAATTTTTTAAATTAGTGAAACTGATTTACTAATATGTTTGAATATGTACATACACTGCAGGGATACAGTCAGGGTAAAGACAGTTTTATACTAAAAGTTTAATTACTAACTCCAAACTGGTATCGATCGGATGCATGGCTGGACAATTAGTACCAACAGCGCTTACGGCTGCAATATATGTATGTACCTACTTTATCATACTTTTATCGACAGTTTAGGGACATGTTATATATTTATTGATTTCCTATCATCGGGAAGTTAAAAAGAGTTCGGGAATGCAAGACAATTTTATTATGAACAGGGTATATAATAATGGAACCAAATGACTACCTTTAGGAACATCGGACGTTATATTAAAAATCTTGAAATGGCAATATTTGAACAAAACTTTTGAGTTTTGTTGGCGAAATAGCTTGCGAGCTAAACAAGTAAATGCTTCGAAAACCAGAGTAAATCAAGTTTAAGAATTAGAAGTTCATAATTGACAGAGTCAAGGTTTTTGCAAAAGTCGGTGTACATCACGTCACCTTGCCTTTTATTCAAAAATCCGTCAACTACTAACGAAATGAGCCCTAGCCAGTAGTTCATATTCGAGGCACAAAACCATGCCGGCTAGGCGATTAGTAGTAACGAGCTACAAATGTATTGAAGTTAGCGTGAAATTATATGTATGCGTGAAATATAATGTATAATGCTAGAGGAATATCTACTAGTTTGCAAAAATTCAAACAAGTTAGTTGCCAGTCTCTGCATCAGCATCATACCTATTGACAAACTAGTCATTATATACACCAGAATCATACCAGATGCCATACTAGTCAGTATATGCATCAGTATTATACCAATTACCACACTTGGCCTTGGCGCCAACATTATACCAATCGACATACTAAGTAGTTGATATTTACCGAATCAGTGTGGATTAGGCTTTGGGCCTCGTTATGTTTTGTCTGTATCAACCGACTGAGCTGGAAAGTGCCGTATATCATCGTAGCGTTTACTGAAAATATTCCTTTTCTATCTGGGAGGCGTGGCTAGATCAAACAGTTGCTTGCTGGGATGTCCCGCTTTGTAACAATTCAGCAAAAATTTTTTGGCGGAATTTCGTTATGCGTTTTTAAGTTGAGCCCTTTTATCTCACTGTGTGTTCAGGGTTCATAAGAAGATGTCTCGTTCTAGTTCTAAGTGCAGTATTTTAGCACGCCTGCGGCCTTTTTGAGTGTGGGTGTTTTTAAGTCGACCTACTAACTGCTTTGTAAGCTGTGCTGCCGTTTTTGTATTTTAGATACAATTTCGGAGGCATATGCCTTAAAGGTAAAAGTGCTGGCGAGCCTTACACCTAAGATCTTTGGGTGAATGACAATTGAGAGCGCAACGTCATCGACGTTATTTTCCAATATTTCCGTCATCTGTTCCTTGCACGTCGTAAACAAAGAACAGAGATCTTGAGCTTGGTCGGATCGCCCGAGATGGAAAAAACAGAAAGGGTGGGTAGAAAACTATTTATTTTGGAAACTATTTCGTCTATTGAAGGGCAAGGTGGTGAGACGAGCTTTGATATGTATAAATTATATAGTGTCGGTGCCCATGTTATTTCTCTTAGGTGTTGATATTTCTTTCCTACATAGAACCGACGCTTTATGACCATTCGGATAATTTGCGGTCCATCATTTAACATGTCTTGGAGGTTGAGTGCCATGATCACCATCCTATGATGGAGTTTTGTGTGGTTCAGTCCACAATTTATCTGGGCGTCAATGGCGTTTAGCGCGGTGGTAGTGATATGCATTTTACGGAAGCCATGCTCACGGCTGGCTAGCCCAATATTTGCGACTAAATGAGTGGAGCAGAACGTTTTCTCACGGTTCTCTACTAGCTAAGGAAATTATATCAGTAGTTACGACTCACCTTCCTTAGCTGGCTTTGCAGGTTTTGAAAGTGAGATTATCTTTGCCATTCCTCGTTATTCTGGAATGACAAAGGTTAAAAGGACTAATAGTTAGAAAACATGCGTTAGGAGCTGATGCCCGTATGCCCAAGGTAATTTAGCATCGGCATAGCTATTTGATCTGAGCCTATTGATTTTGAAGGCTTGGCCTTTAGTGGCTTCCTTTATCTCCTACAATAACAGTTCGGCGTTCTATGCTCATTTTTGTGTTTATGCGCGCGTTGCTTTTTCCGACACCTAGCCTTGCTAACTGAAGTAAGCATTGCAAATTGCCGGCCGAAAGCGTTCGTGCATTTCATCGAGTTCTACAGACAATATTCTTGTCTCGACTTGGAATGTAATAACATTTACAGTTTTTTATACTCAGCTGAGCAGAGCTCACAGAGCATATTTATTTTGTTCGCTTAACGGTACCCCGTAACGACATAAACGAATCGAGATAGATATAGACTTCTATATACCAAAATGATCTCGGCGAAAAAAGAAATTCATTTAGCCGTGTCTGTCCGTCCGTCGGTAAACACGGTAACTTGAGTAAATTTTGAGGTGTTTTAACGAAATTTGGTATGTGAGCTCCTGGACACTCATCTCAGATCGATCACTATTTAAAATGAACGAAATCGGACTATATCCACGCCCACTTTTTCGATATCGAAAATTTCGAGAAACCGAAAAAGTGAGATAGTTCATTACCAAAGACGAATAAAGCGATGAAAATTGGTAGGTGGGTAGACCTTATGACGTAGAATATAAAAATGGTAAAATTTTAGACAATGGGAGTGGCACTGCCCATTTTTAAAAGAAGGTAAATTAAAAGTTTTGCAAGCTGTAATTTGGCAGCTGAATAAGTAGTGTTCGATTACACCCCAGCTTAGCCTTCTTTATTTGTTTTTTAATGGACATTGTGGACATGGCCCAAAGGAATCAGGTTTATACCTCGCCATTAATTTTTACTATATATATAGGTATATATATATTTTTATACTCAGCTGAGCAGAGCTCTCAGAATATATTAACTTTGTTCGCACAACGGTAATCCGTAAGGGCATAAACTAATCGAGATATATATATACTTCTATATATCAAAATGAACTGGGCGAAAAAAGAAATTCATTTAGCCATGTCCGTCCGTCCGTCCGTCCGTATAGACGATAACTTCATTAAATTTTGAGGTATCTTGATGAAATTTGGTATGTAGGTTCGTAGGTGCTCATCTCAGATCGATCACTATTTAAAATGAACGAAATCGGACTACAACCGCGCCCACTTTTTCGATATCGAAAATTTCGAAAAAGAGAAAAAGTGCGATAATTCATTACCAAAGACGGATAAGGCGATGAAACTTGGTAGGTTCGTTAACCTTATGACGGAAAATAGAAAATTAGTAAAATTTTGGACAATAGGCGTGGTACTGCCCACTTTTAAAAGAAGGTAATTTACAAGTTTTTCAAGCTGTAATTTGGCAGTCTTTGAAGATATCATGATGAAATTCCGCAGGAACGTTACTCCTATTACTATATATGCGCTAAATAAAAATTAGCAAAATCGGATGAAAAAAATTTTTTTAAGTCAAATCTTAACAAAAAATTAAATATATTTACAGTATATAAGTAAATTATGTCAACATTCAACTGCAGTAATGATATGGTGCAACAAAACACAAAAATAAACGAAAATTTCAAAATGGGCCTGGCTCCGCCCTTTTTCATATAATTCGTCTAGAATACTTTTAATGCCATAAGTCGAACAAAAATTTACCAATCCTTGTGAAATTTGGTAGGGGCATAGATTCTATGACGATAACTGTTTTCGGTGAAAATGGGCGAAATCCATTGAAGCCACGCCCAGTTTTTAAACACAGTCAACCGTCTGTCCTTCCGATCGGCCGTTAACATGATAACTTTAGCAAAAATCGATATATCTTTACTAAACTTTGTTCACGTACTTATCTGAACACACTCTATATTGCTATAAAAGATGGCGAAATCCGACTATGACCACGCCCACTTTTTCGATATCGAAAATTACGAAAAATGAAAAAAATGCCATAATTCTGTACCAAATATGAAAAAAGAGATGAAACATGGTAACTGGATTGGTTTATTGACGCAAAATATAACTTTAGAAAAAACTTTGTAACATGGGTGTGATACCACCATATCAAGTAGAACAAAATGAAAAAGTTTTGCAGGGCGAAATCAAAAGCCCTTGGAATCTTGGTAGCAATACTGTTCGTGGTATTACATATATAAATAAATTAGCGGTACCCGACAGATGATGTTCTGGGTCACCCTGGTCCACTTTTTGGTCGATATCTCGAAAACGTCTTCACATATACAACTAAGGCCACTCAATTTTAAAACACACATGAATACATTTAATTTGATACCCCTATCGTACAAACACATTCTAGAGTCACCCCTGGTCCCCTTTTATGGCGATATCCCGAAATGGCGTCCTTAAGAACTAAGGCCCACTACGTTTTAAATAATCATTAACACCTTTCATTTGATACACACGTCATACAAACACATTCCAGGGTTACCCTAGGTTCATTTTGCTAAATGGTGATTTTCCCTTATTTTGTCTCCAAAGCTCTCAGCTGAGTATGTAATGTTCGGTTACACCCGAACTTAGCCTTCCTTACTTGTTTTATATACTTTCTATCCTCAACCTAATATTTCTAAATCAATCTATTGATGAAATAACACGTATAGATTAGGTTATTCATTTATTCTCTTATATCATTTCATTGCGTTTTCTAAGCCTCAAGAACCTCGCCTCGTTCTGTCTATAAATTCTAAATAAATATTTGTTATTAATTTCTCAAAATGCATATTTAATCAAGTTGATCTACTTTGCCGCATTTGAGATATCCAATAATTTCGTTTTGTAAATATATTTCGCGCTAAAAAAGACAAAAAGCTTGATGTATGCATTAATGTAAAGGCGCTAGTGAGTTTGTGGTAATATAAAGACATACGCACAGACATATTTAAAAACAGAAATGAGTAAGGCGTTTTTTGTTTGATTTCATCATGACAATGACTGTGAAATTAATATGCCTAGATATGTATGTAAATTTATATTAGCCGTAAACAATTATTATTATTGTGGAATGAAGTGATGGTGAAAACGAGTTTGCTGTCACCAACTCTTTGCATGGCTTCTTATACGATATGACAATGCAATAAGAAATTTGGGTATACCAGTTTCTTGATATCACTGCAATTAAGTGTGTTAAATTAAGCTTAAATTTTGAACAATGCCGTTGGTGATAGGTTAATGGAGTTAAGAAATTGGTATAAACATACATAAGTAACCAGGCCAACGAGAGGGGGGGGGGATGGGGAATTACCTCCGGGCCCAGGGTTTCTGCGGGCCCGCAATTTAGAGGTACTAAGACATTTTTTTTTAATTCAGGAGAGTCTTTAGTTGTTCCATGTGCAATTTTTAAGCCGAATTTCAAAAGAAAAGAATATATACATTTCGTTTTAATATTATAGTGAAGTGTGAAAAAAAATTTGAAAAGTCCTTTTCCTTAAAATTTAAGAATAAATATTTCATTTGGCAGCTGGCTCAAAACCACGCAGGTTCCGCATCCGATTCGACTATTGATAATGATTTTTTGCATGGGTCTTCGAACAGTGAGGAGACAATAAAAAACATCAAACAAAAATGTATGTTTACATGAATCCGAAATCGTAAAGTTTCATGGGGACACTGATGAAGGTTCATCTTCAACCCTCATATTAATGTCACAGTCAATAAAGCGAGAGGAGTTTTAGCATTTGTGAAAAGATGGGCAAAAGAGTTTAGTGATCCTTACGTTACAAAAACCCTTTTTACATCATTGGTGAGGCCGATATTAGAATATGGATCGATAATTTGGAATTCGCGTTATCAAGTTCATGTGGATAAACTAGAATCAATTCAAAAACAGTTTTTACTTTTCGCCTTGAGAAATCTTCAATGGGACTCTCTGTTTAATCTTCCTCCTTACACTAATCGATTAAAACTAATAAATCTTCCTACCCTTGCAAGTCGTAGAGAAATGCTAGGTGTACTATTTATGTATAGACTTTCAAATAGATCGAGTTCAAGCCCATTTCTTTTGAACGAAGTAAACTTGAATGTTCCATGCCGAGTTTCAAGGCATTATAACACTATATATGTGTGAAGATTATAACTCTCACTCGAGAATAATTGATGTTTCGGACTCGCTATTTGCCATAAAAAAGACGGTTCTATCTTTTGTTAATAATTAAAAAATTATATTTATACTTTTAATCTATTGTATTTTGTGAATCCATATTTCTCAGCTGATGAGTTTCTCTGTAGGTGAGCGGTTTTAGATCTCGGCGTTTAAGAAGCCACTGCCTCTCAAAGACTCGGTAACAAAAAAAATTATAAATAACAACACATAACTTAGAATTAGGATAAAAAATAAAAAATAAGTAGGTATGAATTAAAAAAAAAAAACAAAAACAGGATTAGCCTGGTTTCATCGGGCCACTTGAGGGCAGTGCGCTGCCACAACGTCCGAGCAAACAAAAAAAAAAAAAAAAAAAAAAACAAAAGTATTCCAACAGTACCACCAACTCTGTATCAAAGTCCAGATTATTTAAACGACTTCGACGTCGCACAGTGTTTCGTGTAGAACAAGCTAGCTGGACAAAAACAAAGTTCTTATTCCAAGAAAAGTGTAATGAGAAATGAAAGAAAACAAACACAATAACGGGATTTTTGCTTTTTTTTTTTGAGATTTTTGCTCATATATATTGAGTAATTGAAGTAAGAAGGCAGGAGTGGCCCTAAAATGCATTGATTAATTTGCAAAATTCTTGTTGAATATTAAGATTCATATTTCTTTTAAGTGAACACTTTTACATAATTTTTTTGATGTATTCTAAGCTTGAAGGTAATTAAAATTTTTTAATAGTAATTCTTTCATAATTAGAGTATTTTCATTATATTTAACATTCCGTTATTAAGAAGAAAAGGTATTTTTTCCCTATATTTTTAAATTTAAGGACAAAAAAGTTACATACATCCGCGGACATCCGCGCTTAATTTTATATATGGTATAGTCGCAAGTATTCTCTAATAGTCGAAAGAAAAAACCATTGCGAATTCTTTGCACATCTATTTTTAATTTTTTTTTTTTTGTAGATTTAGTTATCTCTACGTACCAGCTCCGACGAGATATTTGAACCTTTAAAGCTGATCTACAAACGGCAAAAACAATTCCCTGGTACAGGGAACCAACACGTAGCCCTAAAATATACAAAAATAAACGCGCAAGGTCAACAAGAGCACACCAAAAGCGAAAAGGCGAAGATCATTGACTTCAACCTGCCACAACCTACCGCACCAGTCACCAAGGCATAAAAACAGGTACATACAATGGATTGATGAAGATAAACCAAAACCAGGTTTCGGCAATACCAATGACGGCAAAACTGCTGGTAGGTTTTTCGAAAATTCTGAGGCTAGTGCTGAAATTACGGGATTGGATGTAACGCTCATCAAAAGATTCGACACTCTCCTTCGCGCATTAGCATCTGGGTACAATATAAATATCCAAAGATTTGAAAAATTTGCGGTCGAGACTAAAAAACTATACATAGATCTCTATCCATGGTTTAATATGCCTGTTACAGTTCATAAATTCTTAGTGTATAGTACTGAAATTATAAAATCAGCAATTTTACCTATTGGTCAACTTTCAGAGGAAGCACAGGAAGCCCGTAAGAAAGATTTGAGACGATTCAGGGAATATAACACACAAAAGCAGACGCGTGTAGCCACGAATAGAGATCTTATGAATATGTTGCTTATAACATCGGATCCTATAGTTAACAGTTTTAGGGAGATACCTAAGAAAAAATTAAAAGTCTGATTTCAGAAGTCTTAAATTTACTATCCCCCGTCAATAAATACCCCAGTTGTTTCAAGCTTTCACAGTAGTGTTGCTGATGTTCATGACTATTCCACATGCGACTCATCGAATGAAAGTGATGATAGCGAATAATAACATAATTATAAAAGATAACCTACCCTATAACTTTTGGTTGTATCAGGTTTTATTTAATTTAAATCTATTGTCTTTTCTACTTTGTATGATATTTTACTTTTAAGTTTTTGTAATAAGCAATTTTGACATAATTAATTTAATTATTTGCATTGTTATTATTATTATTGTAATTCACTTTTACATTCCTGACTGGTACTATAAAATAATTCTGTAAAAATTGTAGAGCCAGGATAAATACTCAAATAAATACAAAATATGTATGTACATATGTACAGTCACTCACATAAATAAGTAGACACCCCTTTTTGGACAATTCTTACAATTTTCGCTTTCGCAAATTTATTTTAACTAATTTCCCATAAGAAAATTTGTCAAGATCTATAACAAAACCTAATTTATATATAAAAAATTCGACGAATTTTCATAAAAATTTTTTATTTTTTTTCCGAATTTTTAGAATTTTTTAGAGTATTGAGATTTGTATTCCATTCAATTTAAGTACAATAAAGTAATATTCTTAAGTCCTTTAAATTTTTTTGGATCTATGTCACTTATTCACATGAGTTACTGTATATGAAATAAGCAAATGTATGCATATGAAGTAAAATTTTGGAAAAAAATAAAAAAAAAGAACATATGACTGAAAAAAATGACGTAGTTGTAATAAATGACTGCATATGAAACGGAAAATCTCATAAAATAATTTTGTCCAGCTAGCTTGTTCTACACGAAACACTGTGCGTCGGTACCGTGAATAATGAGTTTTTGCGATCTGAACAAGTCAACGAAATAATTCGTCGAGGTCATCAAAAGTGTCCTGTTATTTTTGCACGTGATCGTCATAACCAGACATTTCCTACCTAATTGTTTAACAGAATCTTGCCAAATATAGAGAAAGTAGAACGCGACTGGTTAGTGCGGAGTGCCAGTAGCAATGCTTTTTATTGCCTGCCATGTCGTCTGTTAAGCACCAATACTTTAATTGGACTTAAAATTTGTTATCCTGGCGGATATTCGAAATTGCAGGTGTGGGAGAAGCTACACGATAAACTGCCAGCACACGATAATACTCAAGATCACATTAAATGTTATATTCAATGGCGATCTTTACAAAATCAAATTCAAAAGGAGGCTACAATTGATACACTTATCTATGAACAGCTAATCACTGAAACTCAAAAGTGGAAAGATATTTTATAGAGAATTTTGGACACTGTTTTATTTTTGGGTGAAAGAGGCCTAACTTTCAGAGGTAAAAGTATATATCCTGGTGAACGAAAAAATGGAAATTTTTGGGCATCTTAGAACTCATAAGCCATTATGATCAAAAAGATAAACGGGAAAAGATTTAATTAATTACATGCTTGCTAATGCACACAATTTAAAATTTTAGATTTTACTACTTTTTCTTTGTACAGAATTCTTACCAAATTTTGAATTCTGAGAAAAATTTAATGTTTTTTCTGTCGTCTGATTACTTTCTGAATTTTGACTTCTGAAATTTCACTTCTGAGATTTGAGTTCTGAGTTTTGACCTCTGAATTTTGTCTTTCTGAAAAAAGGGTTCTGACTAAAGTTTTCTGAAAAAATGTGTTTCTGTTTGTGGTTCAGTTTCTGTTTTCTAAATTTATTGTGGCAACCCGACATTTTGGTGCCTTATAAGGTTATTTGAAGTTGATTGGGAATCAATGGGAAATAATTCTAATCAAATACAAACCAGTTTCTATTCAATTGAAAGGCAAAGTTTCTGGACATTCGGAAGAGAAAACCCTAAAGACGTTTTGAAGATAATGGAAATGAGATGATTACGGATGATCCAGAGTCCGATTTAAAAAAAGATAAATTCTTGGTGATCGTTGATTCGGTAATCACTGGCATTATTGAACGATTTGCAGCTATGAGAAATTTGAACGAGGCGCTTTCCTTTTTGTGGCAATTTGAAGAATGCAATTTGAAAAATATAAGTCGGACGTTTCTCAAAGCTTGGAATGCGAAATAATTCACTTGAAACACATTCACGAAACAAATTTTGATAAAGGTCTGTCACCATTGGAATTGCTAAATGCCATCTATGTTCAAAATCTGTATGCAATTTCCTCAACGTTTGTGTTGCTTTACGTATCTTTTGCAATATACCTGTCACTGTAGCTAGCGCAGAACGTTCCTTCAGCGTCCTTACAAGAATAACAAATTTTCATAGATCGTGTTCATCTCAAGAGCGAGTTTCAGGACTTGCCACGCTTTGTGTTGAATCCGTTTTGGTAAGACAGTTAAATTTTGATATTATTATAAACAAGCAAAGAAGGTTAAGTTCGGGTGTAACCGAATATTACATACTCAGGTGAGAGCTATGGTGACAACATAAGGGAAAATAACCATGTAGGAAAATGAACCGAGGGAAACCCTGGAATGTGTTTGTATGACATGTCTATCAAATGAAAGGCGCTAAAGAGTATTTTATGAGGGAGTGGGCCATAGTTCTATAGGTGGATGCCATTTAGGGATATCGCCATAAAGGTGAATCAGGGTTGACTCTAGAATTTGTTTGCACGATATGGGTATCAAATGAAAGGTGCTAATGAGTATTTTAAAGGGAGTGATCCTTAGTTCCATAGGTGGACGCCGTTTCGAGATATAGCCATAAAGGTGGACCAGGGGTGACCCTAGAATTTGTTTGTAAGATATGGGTATCAAATTAAAGGTATTAATGAGGGTTTTAAAAGGGAGTGGTGGTAGTTGTATAGGTGGTCGCCTTTTCGAGATATCGCCATAAAGGTGGACCAGGGGTGACTCTGTTGTTGTTGTTGTTGTAGCAATAAGGACACTCCCCGAAGGCCTTGGGGATTGTTATCGAGTTGATGGTCCTTTGCCGGATGCAGATCCGGTACGTACCCGTACCAAGCCCGACCATCTCGGGAACGATTTGTTATGACCACATGCGACCTTCTAGGCAATCCCGCCCTCCCACCCCCTAGATCCATGAGGAGATCGGGGTCGCCAGACCTCGGCTGTTAATGAAACAGGATTCGCCACGGATAGGTGAGGTTGACAATTGGGTTTGGAGAAGCTATGTATTGCGCTGGCAACCTGAAAGGGCTGCTCTACACAAAACCCTTGAATCTGGTATTTAGTCGCCTCTTACGACAGGCATACCTACCGCGGGTATATTCTAACCACCTAACCTGCTGGGGTGACTCTAGAATGCGTTTGTCCAATATGGGTATCAAAAGAAAGATTTTAATGAGTATTTTAAAAGGGAGTGGGCCATAGTTCTATAGGTGGACGCCTTTTCGAGGTATCGCAACTTAGACTTTGTTTGTACGATATGGGTATCAAATGAAAGGTGTTAATGAGTATTTTAAAAGGGCGTGCGGCTTAGTTCTTTAGGTGGACGCCTTTTCGAGATATCGCCATATAGGTGGACCAGGGGTACTCTAGAATGTGTTTGTACGATATTTGTATCAAATTAAAGGTATTAATGAGAGTTTTAAAAGGGAGTGGTGGTAGTTGCATATGTGAAGGCGTTTTCCAAATATCGACCAAAATGTGGACCAGGGTGACCCAGAACATCATCTGTTGGATACCGCTAATTTATATATATATGTAATACCTGCGAAGATTTCAAGGGTTTTTTATTTCGCACTGCAGAACTTTTTCATTTTCTTCTACTTAATATGTTAGAAGTCACAACCATTTTACAAAGTTTTTTCTAAAGTTATATTTCGCGTCAATAAACCAATCCATTTACCATGTTTCGTTCCTTTTTTCGTATTTGGTAAAGAATTATGGCATTTTTTTCATTTTTCGTAATTTTCGATATCGAAAAGTGGGCGTGGTAATAGTCGGATTTTGTTAATTTTTTATACCAAGATAAAGTGAGTTCAGATAAGTACGTGAACTAAGTTCAGTAAAGATATCTCGATTTTTGCTCAAGTTATCGTGTAAAGGGCCATGCGGAAGGACAGACGGACGACTGTGTATAAAAACTGGGCATGGCTTCAACCGATTTCGCCCATTTTCAGAGAAAACAGTTAACGTCATAAAGTCTATGCCACTACAAAAGGATTGTTAAATTTTTGTTCGACTTATTGCATTAAAAGTACCCTAGACAAATTAAATGAAAAAGGGCGGAGCCACGCCCATTTTAAAATTTTCTTTTATTTTTGTATTTTGTTGCACCATATCATTACTGGAGTTGAATGTTGACATAATTTACTTATATACTGTAAAGATACTAAATTTTTTGTTAAAATTTTACTTTGAAAAAAAATTTTTTTAAAAGTGGACGTGGTCCTTCTCCGATTTTGCTAATTTTTATTAAGCGTACATATAGTAATAGGAGTAACGTTCCTGCTAAATTTCATCATGATATCTTCAACGGCTGCCAAATTACAGTTTGCAAAATTTTAAATTACCTTCTTTTAAAAGTGGGCGGTGCCACACCCATTGCCCAAAATTTTACTAATTTTCTATTCTGCGTCATAAGTTCAACTCAAATTTCATCGATTTATCAGTCTTTGGTAATGAATTATTGCACTTTTTCTGTTTTTCGAAATTTTCGTTACTAGTTTTGGTGAAATGACTTACAGTTTGAGGCGAAGTCGAGTCGAAATGTCACACCCGTCATTTTTGAATACCCCATAAATTTTTCCAATATGTGTATTTTTAATTTATGAAGTCCCAGCAAATGGAGATAAAAGTCGGAAGCTTATCAATGACCCCAGAAATTGAGATATTTTTCTTTAAACCAGATACTTTTTTAAAACCGGAACTTTTGCTGTCTTATGTCATATTTTAAATCAGGTTTATTTTTCTTCTAACCGGGTACCTATTAGGATCCGTGTACTTTTTTAGAATAGGGTGTCTTCACAAGAACACAATTCTTTTTTAGAACTGGGTATTTTTTTGGAATCTAGTACTTTTTCGAATATGAGTGCTTTTTGAGAACCGATACTTTTTCAGATCCGAATCTTTTTTTCGAACAGTGTAATTTGTCCAAAGATGTTTTTTGGAATCGGGCACTATTTAGGATTCGCATTCTTTTTCACAACCGCATTCCTTTTTGGAAGCAAATTGTGTTTTTAAAACCAGGTACGTTTTGTAGCAGGATATATTTTAAGATGCGGGTAAATTTTAATAATCGGTTTTTTTTACTGTGATGTGGTCTTTTTAAGAAATGGGATTTTTTCCATTAGGTGTTTTCTTAAATATTGTGCTTTTCGGATCAGGGTATGTTTCTAGAACGGCGTAACTTTTAAGAACAGGGTACTTCTTTAAAACTGGACTTTTTTTGCTACCAGGTCCTTTTTTGGAACTGGGTGCTTTAAATGTACAGGGCACTCACTCAGATCCCAGTTTTTAATTTCAGGGTCGTGTTCTTTTTAGCCCCGGCTATTTTGTTTTTTTTGAAACCGAGTACTTTTTCGGATACTGTTATTTTTAAACACGTGGTTAGTTTTTTTGAACCGGGTATTGTTTGGAACCAAGTACTTATTTAAACCGATTACTTATTGTATCTGCATTAGAGTGCATTGATTATCAACACACCTACTGCACCCTGAATTCCCTCATACCGTGAACAGAGTTGTTTACACTTCAAAAATTCTGAGTGGGGTTGTTTTTGAAACATATAAGAGTATAACCTTTTGAAGTATCGAGATGGAAGTTGTGCTAGAGTGACGCGCGTCTCTCTGCGGAGGTTGCTTTCCTCAAATGCGAGCTTAGGCTATATGTCTCCAAGAACGGAGTTCACCGGAATATACCCGGAATAGTGGGCCGACGGCTTTCATGGATGTCTCTGAGGGCTCTAACATGTTTTTTATTTTCAAACGGCTGAACTCTTGAGTGCTGGTTTCTTCCTACTGCTTAAGGAGATGATTTCTTAATTTCCTGGGAGACGGCGCCGCTGCAATCAGATGTCTGTCCAGGCTCTCAGGGAAATCATTCTGTCGAATAAGAAAAATCAGCTTAGAAGATCGGAACTTTTGCTAACAAATTTTCAAAGCTCTATGTCTTAAAAATTAAGATAAATTGCTAACTGGATTGTTAACTATTTTGAGTATACAAAAGTGCTTAATAGCACCCAAATTTAATATTTACAAGTTTGATACTTTGCCTATAAATTGCATTTGGCTTCCGGACAAAAATATCAACCAACGCTTAAAAATATCAAAACTTCATTTAGCTATACACGATATTGAGATTAAATATGCAGAGCTAATTAATTTGTTTCAGTTTCTCTTTTGGCTTCTTCAGTATACGCTTGATTTTTTAATGATTTTTTTATTCTTTGCTCTATACTTATAAACATTAGGGTAAGCCTGATAAAAATGTAGGTCGTAATTATAAAGTTCGTTTGAGGCTGTGTGAAGTTGAATTTCAAATTCTATTGTTGTTGCTTTAACGATAAAAATACTTTCCGAAGGATTTGGGGAGTGTTACCGATGTTGATGGTTCTTTTCCGGATATAGATTTGGTACGCTCCGGTAATAAAACACCATTAACGCACTAACCCGACCATCTCGGGAACGATTAACATGACTGCATTAAACTTTCCTGGGGCCATCCCGCCCCACCACCCCCTTATACCAAGAGGAACTTGGGGGCACCAGAGCCTCGCCTGCTAAATATGTGTCATTAAATTTGTAACTTAAAATATGCAAACCAATTCCAAACACGCTTTCGAAAAAGCTCGAGAAGAATTTACGAAAATTTTGAACTTTTTGTCAGAACGTTTCGGATTGCTTTAGGTATAGAGTTTTGTAGCTCAATCAGTTTTCGTCTAACAAAGTATAAGTTATATGCAGAGTTGCTCAAAAATTTTGATGTTAAAGTGCACATCACAATACATATACAAAACTATATGTACACTGAAACTTGTTTAAATTCAAAAAAAAAAAAAAAAAAAAAAAGATTTATTTTAAATTTTGAATTAAAATTTTTTTCAATGCTCCAATATTTTTGAAATTTTTTTTGTTGTCAATTTGTTAGTGTGAACTGAAGTGCCTTTTCTTCATATGGAAGGGCTTTTTCTTTGCATTTTGATATGAATCGGATTAAAGTATATGTGAAGTCATATGGAAGTGTTATGAAAAACTTTTTTATATTAAAAGTGTGAATTTGTATCTTTGCCTATTCTTTAGGGCAAAACAAAAAAGTGCTATAAATGTATAGGGGTTGTGCAGCTTTGGTTATAAGTCTCATAAGTCGTATTGATTTCTACAATTTTTATAACTTTCATGAAAATGAAATGGTATCTGTTAGAACGCAAACTCGTTCCTCAATTTTTGAGACATCTTGATGAAATTTGGTGAGCTGGTATATTTGGATGACCGATTGATCATTTTCCGGAACCGACCGGATCGGACCACTATAGCATGTATCCTATATACAACCTTTTTTTCGAAAACGAGGTTTTTTCTCAGTTTTTATTAATTTTACCAGCTAGAAAATTTAAATTTCACAATATGATTACATATAAAGCGTTCAATGTTGTCTGAAAAAATGTTCAAGATCGGTCATACATATCAATATATCCCATACATTCGATCGTTTTAAATAAGAGGCTTAACGTAAATTCTTCAAATTTTTTCATATGTTCAAAAATCAAGCATATGTTGTTGCCTGAAATAATCATAAAGATCGGACATGTTCAGATAAGAATTTAACGTAACTCCTTCCTCATACTAGAAGCTTGAAATTTCACAAGATGCTTACGCATTTGCCATAAGTAATTATCTGAAAAAATCGTTAAGATCGGCCATATATATAATTTATATCCCATACAATGGCTTTTATGAATTTTTGAGATTTCAACAAATTATTGTTCAGCTCCATTTATGAAGGGTATGATTAAGGGATACAGTTATGTGCAGGGGCGTTGCGATGGGAAGGGGGGGGGCGGTTTAAACCCCTCCCCCTAACATAGGATCCTTTGATTTTTTAGGTCGTTACAATTCAAATATTTGATGTTTTTATGTCTATGTTAATAAATTTCTTTATAATTCTGCTACGTATTTACTTTGTTGGTGATATTATATTAAGCATATGTATGTACGAAGTGAACACTTATATTTTAATCATATTCTGTTTCATAATAATTCTGCAATTTATTAAATATACAAATGTACATGTTAACTTTTACTATAATTTCATAAAGAAATTTCCTTGTAAATTTCCCTAACGACCATCTACATACATATCACAGAACAGCAAAAACCGAACACAACAATGTTCGGCAACAACGGCAAAATGATCGTGTTCAATGATCCAACTTGCTTAAACGAACATAATCGACATTGATTTAAAATCAACCAACTTATTGCAAGCGTGAATATAATCAATTCAGGCGTTCGCGCGTTTGCCTCAACCGCGATTACATTCATCGGAATGAAAAGGCAAATATGAAAACTCTATGCGTCTGAATATTTGCATGATTCTTCTGCCCTTACGTTCCGGCGACAAGCTATATATAAACATTGCTTACGGTTCTTTTTGTTTGCCGAACTAAACGATACTAATTCTCGTGCTTTGATTTTGTTCTCCACATTTAAATAATGTTAAATTACAGCATTTTTTCGAAGTACACATTTCCTATTTTGAAACATAATGCAAATTTGACATTATTTTCCATGTGGAAAACACATTATTATAATGTAATATCTACATTTTTTTTCATATCAAAAACACATTTCAAAAACGTAAAATTCAAATTATTTCATAAATGAAGAAATAATGTGTTTTTCACATTTTAAAATGTAAAAAACACAATAGTGTTTTTCCGTGTAGATATGACTTTTTTAAATTAAATTTTGTTCTATTCGATCAGTTTCTTTCTTTTGAATTTTATGTACGTATACGTTAGATCTCATGCATAGGCTCAAAAAGCATGAATTCTACTTATTCCTGAAAGAGGTTTTTCGGTTTTTTTTTATCAAATTATCTATGATTAATATTACAGGAATGTAATTCTGTGGCTTTTCCTAATGTTCACATATTGTTGAAAATCTTGTGTACGTTTCCAGTAACAATGGAAACGAACGAGAGATCTTTTTCAACTCTCAGGCTGATCAAAAACTATTTGAGAAACACGATGAGTGAAAATCGATTGAATGGCTGTGCATCACTAAGCATCCACCGTGATCAAATTGTTACCGTTGATGAAGTTTTAGATGAAATGGCAAAGAAAAGCCGACGCATGCGCTTGAGTTTTAAATGTAACCTTTTTCATATCATATTCTAAATACACGTTCTTCAATGTTAAAGCTAAAGTAAACATTTTTTTTATTTATTTAACTGAAAAAAATAAAAATAAAAATTCCAAGTTCAATTTAAATCTTTACGTCATTCGTTTCAAAAACCAGTTCGAAATTTTGGCAAACTTTAACCGCTGATTTCCCTTTATTTTTGGATTACCCTAATATATAAAAGAAGGTCAATAAAATTTGTTTGTGACAAATTATGCCGAAAAAAAGTTTCGTGAAGCAAATCACGCTGTCATTTAATTCACTTGAGGGCACACTTATATTTGATTGCTCGTTTTGAACTGACCGATGCTACTAATTTCTATGATTATCACTTATTCACTTTCACAATTGAATTATGAATACCAAAAAAAGTTTTGTTGATTCAAAGGTCATTAACACGCCTCAAGCGGTATATTTTTTAACCTCAGGTTATGCATTCACAATTTGAAGCAATGTAAGTGTAGGTTTGGTTGAAGATTGAATTTAAAAGAGAAAAAATTGTATTTCCGTTAGTTGTATATGGGGTATTCCATCCCATTTGGACCAATTTTGAACCCGACCCCTTTAGAATTGGCTGAAAGTTTTTCTTCTTTTTCTAGCTTACGAAAGACGTTTTTCATCCAACTCAAAAAAGTTATGAATTTTTAAAAAAAACACCGTTTTTGTTTTCAAAATGCTATAACTTTTTCAAAAATTGACCGTTTGGGATTTTTTTTTTTTTTTTAATTTGTTTTTAAATGTACTTTTCGGAAAAAATACAAAAAAATTTTTAAAGTTTTTTTTTGTAATTTTTCAGTTTTTCGAGATTTTTGGAATTTGGCAATTTTTTTTCTTTTTCTCATAAAAAACTATAATCAATTCAGCAATCATCCCCACTAATCCCGGAGTGGGCCGATATTTTTTTTTTTATTTAATTGAAAAAAAAAAAAACTTTAAAAAATTGTTTGTATTTTTTCCGAAAAGTACATTTATAAAAAAAAGATCCCAAACGGTAAATTTTTAAAAAAGGTAGCATTTTGAAAAAAACACCGTTTTTTTTTTTTAATTCATAACTTATTTTGAGTTGGACACCGTTTTTGTTTTCAAAATGCTATAACATTTTCAAAAATTGACCGTTTGGGATCTTTTTTTTTTAAATTTGGTTTTAAATGTACTTTTCGGAAAAAATACAAAAAAAATTTTAGTTTTTTTTTTTCAATTAAATAAAAAAAAATATCGGCCCACTCCGGGATTAGTGGGGATGATTGCAGAATTGATTGAAGTTTTTTATGAAAAAAAGAAAAAAAAAAAAGCGAAATTCGAAAAATCTCGAAAAACTGAAAAATTACAAAAAAAAAAAATTTTTTTGTATTTTTTCCGAAAATACATTTAAATACAAATTAAAAAAAAAAGATCCCAAACGGTCAATTTTTGAAAAAGTTATAGCATTTTGAAAACAAAAACGGTGTTTTTTTTTAAATTCATAACTTTTTTTGAGTTGGATGAAAAAATTTGAAAAAATTCTGAAAAACGTCTTTCGTAAGCTAGAAAAAGAAGAAAAACTTTCAGCCAATTCTAAAGGGGTCGGGTTCAAAATTGGTCGAAATGGGATGGAATACCCCATATACAGACAAAATTTGCCTACTGTATAGTCGCAAATATATTTACAGAGACTTTTGTCTGGAAAATTTAAAATGGTACCAGCAAAAAATCGTATAAGCGGTTCTATGATGTACTAAAGTGGGAAAAAAAGAAAAAACATTGGTCTCCGAGCTAATGGCGGGAGTATAAGTTCACACCTTAAAGAGAGTTTCATATAACTAATTGAAAAAATTAGTTAAAATGAACCACAAAGGGAGAATGTTCATTTGTGCATATAGTAACACAATGCGCACAAACGAACGGAGAATACGCTTGCTTCTATGGTTTTAGATACTTGTCTCGGATTTAATTCTCGTAGTGGATAACAGAAGCGTTGAAGAAAGAAATTGCACAGAATATGGCATACGTATTTTGATCAAATGAAATTAGCCTTACATAAGTTGCACATTTTTCTCACCGGGCGCACAATCCAATTCGTGATAGTATAAAAGTGCGACATCATAATTCGTTGTATAATTTTATTCAACTCAGATATCGAAATGTGTTTCGCATCAAAAGAATTGTCCTAATTTATGTTGATTTTGGACAATTTCTACATTTCAATTTATTTGCAATCTATGGTACTTTTGCTTTTAGCTGAATTGATTTGTTTGCTTTCTATTGGATTTCGGTCAACAACAATGAAAGTCGAAAAATCACTACTAGGTATGATATATTTGTTGCTTAGGAATTTTTTGCAATCAATTTAGTAAATATAATTGGAAGAAAAATGCAGAATGTGGGAATAGACGACGAATAATAATGGCGTTCCATATTATACATTGGCTGAAAGCGGTGAACCATGGGACCATTCGAGAATTATGTCTCGTAAATTTACCCTTTTCATACTAACGCCACCATTAAGGCATAAGAACACTGGTGCACTTTCACTGCAAACGCAACTTTGCTCGTAGTGTTATGTGTGTATAAGGAAAGTTACGTAAAAACTGACCATTGAACTTACAAACAAAAACTTTTTTTTATATGTATTGTAATTTCTACTTTAGTATCAAAATTTTTGAACAGCCCTGCTTATAACTTATACTTTGCTGGACGAGAACTGATTGAGCTACAACACTATATAACTACTCTAAAGCAATCCGAAACGTTTTCACAAAAAGTTCAAAATTTTCGTAAAATCTCTCGAAATTTTTCGAAAACGTGCCCTATTCTAAAATGGTACACGGCTCCTAATAAGTACTCAGTTAGAAAAACAAACAAAAAAGTAAGGAAGGCTAAGTTCGGGTGTAACCGAACTGAGCTGGGAACTTTGGAGACAAAATATGGGAAAATCACCATTTAGCAAAATGAACCTAGGGTAACCCTGGAATGTGTTTGTATGACATGTGTATCAAATGGATGGTATTAAAGAGTATTTTAATATGGAGTGGCCATAGTTATATAGGTGGACGCCTTTTCGAGATATCGCCAGCAGGTAGGAACATAGATTCTATAACCATAACTGTTTTCTGTGAAAATGGGCGAAATCGGTTGAAACCACGCGCAGTTTTTATACACAGTCGGCCGTCTGTCCTTCCGCTCGGCCTTTAACATGATAACTTTCGCAAAAAACGACATATCTTAACTAAACTTAGTTCACGTACTTATCTGAAGTCACTTTATCTTGGTATAAAATATGGCCGAAATCCGACTATGACCACGCCCACTTTTCCGATATCGAAAATTACGAAAAATGAAAAAATGCAATAGTTCTGTACCAAATATGAAAAAAGAGATGAAACATGGCAATTGGATTAGTTTATTGACGCAAAATATAACTTTAGAAAAAACTTTGTAAAATGGGTGTGACACCTACCATATTAAGTAAAAGAAAATGAAAAAGTTCTGCAGGGCGAAATCAAAAGTCCTTGGCAGCAAAAGCTTGGCAGGAATACTGCTCGTGGTATTATATATATAAATAAATTAGCGGTACCCGACAGAAGATGTTCTGGGCCACCTTGGTCCACATTTTGGCCGATATCTTGAAAACGCCTTCACATATACAACTAAGGGATACTCCCTTTTAAAACCCTCATTAATACTTTTAATTTGATACCCATATCGTACAAACACATTCTAGAGTCACCCCTGGTCCACCCTTATTGCGATATGTCGAAAAGGCATCCACCTATAGAACTAAGGCCCACTACGTTTTAAATAATCATTAACACCTTTCATTTGATACACACGTCATACAAACACATTCCAGGGTTACCCTAGGTTCATTTTGCTAAATGGTGATTTTCCCTTATTTTGTCTCCAAAGCTCTCAGCTGAGTATGTAATGTTCGGTTACACCCGAACTTAGACTACCTTACTTGTTTGTCGATACTGATGATTTTGATATATGGAAGTCTATATCTATCTCGATTCCTTTATACCTGTACAAACAACCGTTATGCAATCAACGTGTGCAAAGCACGCGGAGTATAATAAACCTGATTTAAAATATGACATATGTCAGCAAAAGTTCGGGTTTTAAAAAAGTATCTGGTTTAAAAGAAAAATATCTCAGTTTCTGGGGTAGTTGGTAAGCTTCCGGCTTTTACCTCCTTTTGCTGGGACTTCATAAATTAAAAATACAGATATTGGAAAAATTTGTGGGGTATTCCAAAGTGACGGGTGTGACATTTCGACTCGACTTCGCCTCAACCTGTAAGTTATTTCACCCAAACTAGTAATATAAGAAGGTTTGAAATTTTATCACTTAAAGACGAATATTTGTTTAATAAAAAACTGATGAAGTAAGAAACTAAGATGTTTTACCTACACGAAAAAACTAACACTTTGAAAGAGTAAGGGGGGGGAGTAGGAAATTGCCTTTCTTCGAAGCAAAATTGGCTATGCCATTTGTACTTTAATCTTATATTTTACATAGAGAAAATAGAAGCTTCTTTTAACTTGTGACGGGATTCTTAATAGACGCTCATTTAATACAAATTTTTTTACTCCATGTGTCTCTTTCGCGGGATTAACTCTCCTGCAAATCAGGTCACCTTTGCAGCTTCCTCTTTTATGGAGTTCAAGTGAAACGAAAAAAAAAACGTCAAGTTTTTATGCTAGAAAATTGTTCAAATATGCCAAGCTTGGATTGCTACAAGTGAGTATGTGGATGAAGTTCCAAGATTGTATATAAAGGGAAGTCTCTTGAAAATTGATCCCAAGATTCCCCCCGTTCCGTACATATATGTAATACTTCTATATTGCTAATAGAAAATGCTCGCAATTTGTTTTGAATTCGAAGTCACAACAAGACGGCCTATAAAATTTTTGTGATTGCAGCAGCATAGGTGTGACAAGAAAAATTTTAAATTTAGGTACATTAGATTATTGAATACAAAAACAAAAACGTTTAAACAGCAATATATCGGCACTCTGATGTTTGGGAATGTACCTAGCCTTATATAGCAATACAGCAGTATTACAAATATGGTTCGGTAAGATTTTTTTAATATCCCAATTCGTGCGCCCCCTATCGAAACTCTTTGTTTTGTGTTTTATACTGCCATCGGCCTCTGAATTAGGTATCTAGCTTATCGAGAAGTTACTTAAAAACCGGTTCAAATATCCAAATTATTATCTAATTATTTGGATCCAAAGACCACCTAACCAAGGCACATGAGTTTTCACTGAGAGCTTTTCATGGCAGAAATACACTCGGAGTGCTCACGAAACACTGCCAAAAGAACTCCGCATAGAAATATTTTCTGTTAACTGAAAAAAATTGATTCTAAAATTTATATGTTGCTTTGCCAGGGGAGTGAATCCAACGCCACCATCACACTAAAGCGGCTGCCGATAGTAAATTATGAATCTTATAAGTACTTGCAGCCTATATTTCACGCACTACCTCAATTATATCACCATTTCAGTGCGATTTAGAAAATTGGATTCGATCTAGATTCGTATAACACGATAAGTCCCCTCGCTACGCTTAAAAAAAATGTAGGTGAATACCAAATAACGCTCCACGCAGTCCGTAAGGGCATCTCTCAATTATACTATATATAAGTTATATATTACTATATAAAGTGATAACAGGACGAAATATATACATACCAACATAACTAATGTCAAAATCGTACTGCACCGGAATTTTAAGTGTCAAATTATATTAAAAAAGTACTAACAGCCGATCGTCGGCCGTCACCTTTACGGTTTCGACATGGTGGTCATCATATTGCTCATACAAGTTCTCGAACAGCCAACTTGCAAATTGTATCGCTAGTAAAAAAAAGCTATTTTCATTGATAGTGTGGACCAAAAAATTGCTTTATTTCTGTAAAAATTCCATATTTTTATTTTAATGTTTGGCGGTGCCTCATCGCGACTTGGGTTTTCCCATGCATAAAGAGTATGGAGAATATTACACAATTTGTAATGGAATTCAAACCAAGAATAACTAATAAACAAGTTAAGTTATCGAAAAACCTTTTCCATTTCCTAAAGGAATATGTTTTGCTGATGATTTATGTGTAAGGTTTAGTTACATACACACTTGAAAAAATTAGCTCAACTGATTTGGGAATTACTATGTCAGCAAAAATAATAATCACAACTTCAAATATGGCATTGAAAAAACTATTCATATAGGTATGTATTAAAAAAAAAAAAAGAGATTTTATTACTGTACATATTTATTTTCACATATTTATTTTCACAAAACTAGTACAAACACATTAATGCGTCAAATAATTTAAATTTTATGAATGAATTAAGTATGGTAAATCATACTTTAGGGATTGATGTTGACCAACATTGAATATATTTACCAGCTACACATCCACCATTATATTTTTTATAGATACAGCTGTGAACAAAAACTAAAACCATGTAGGAACTATGTTTAAATTAACAAAAGCAACTTTTACTAGAATTCTATGCTAACAGTCACTTATACATGTACATAGCAATTAAGAGCGCATATTACTCGGATATCCATATATACTCATATTCATAGAAGGACACAGGGAATATGAGATGCAGAGATGTACAGCGCATATTACTCACGCATATACACACATATACATAGAATGCAACATTGAATATGAGATGTACCGCTATGAGAGAAGTAGCTGTTATATTCTATCAAGTCATTATCTACAACTATAAAATAAATTGCAAGCATCTACATAAAGTAGGAAGGCTCCACGTAGCATCTACAACGATCTTTTCATTTGAGGAGCTTGTATGTGTGTAGATAGAACCTTCTCTAGAGACAGATAAATTTTTCCATCTGGGAAGCAACATGCGTGATATAAAAATATGATTTGTGATACAATTTTGCAATATCTTGAATATTCTAGAAAAAATTTGACAGGTTATTTCAGCACCTAGTACTCTCTATTCAGGGAGAATATGAAATATCCTGGAAAAACTAAATATGGGACACCTGGGCAGAATTCGCTAACCGGTCAACATAAAGAATAAACTATCTAGGCCCTTCACATATTATACGGAACATTGTACTTAAATAGGTAACCGTTCGTTTTCATTACTACTGACTACAAAGGCCCTAGATAGGGAACTACTAGATGGAGCCCAGTTTATTTATAAATTTCCAATATTAATTTCTATTAGCATGTTGGGAATTTTTGATAACAAATTCAGAGCTGTAGGGTAAAGAGGTCTAGCATTCGACATCAATTCGAAAAAATTTAGCAAATAATTGGAACGGAAATAGTAAAATATACAGTTTCACTTTGCATAACGAATTTGGACAGTTATCACTAAAATCTTATTGAATCTATATGTATTTTTCATGTTTAACTGCAATAACAGGGCATCAATTTGTAGGGAACTTTTCAATAATGATTATTTTGATTATATTCGAAAATTCGTTATGATATAAGTATATGAAAATTTTAAGCTTAACCCTCCGATTAGCGGCGAATAAATTCAACACATCTTAGTGTTGTCGTCCGGCCAGACGAAATTTTACACTTTGAACTTTATCCACAAATATTTAAACTTTGAAGAAATCTCGTCGCACACTGTGATTACCTAGAAATAAATTTGAATTTTTATTGATAAATTTTGAAATGAATACAAACCACGAGGTCTTATTGGTTTAAAAATATGTTCGTCTAGCCAGACGACAACTCAACTTTGGTGCAAAAAAAAGATAAAATAAAAAGAAATAAAAAGATGATAAAGAAATTGTAAGGACTACCTTTATATGAATGGACCAAAAAATAGAAGGCAATTTATCCTTTAATACAAACATAGTCTTGTCGAGGTTTGACTAAAAAAATTTAACAATAGCTCTTGTAAAAGAATTTTTGGATTTAAAACTATTACTCGAAAATCGATCGAAAATTCCCCCCGTTTTTAAAGGATTTGCAGTTATCTTGACTAGCGCGCCATCTAGCAGAAGTTGTTTTCTGTAAGTTGTATTGTCACGAGGCCTCTAACTAAGTGCCAAGTTTCAAGTCTCTAGTTAACCGGGAAGTTAGTTAAAAATAGATTGAAAGATCCCAAATTAAAATATGTTTTCTTAAAATCTCGATCCGTGTGCCACCTAGCGAATTTTTATCAAATGTTGCACTGTCACCTGGTTCTAACTCACGGCCCAAGTTTCAAGTCTCTGGCTCACCGGCAAGTTACTCAAAAATCGATCGCAATATTCCCCTCGTTTTTCAGGGATTTGTAGTTATCTCACTTAGCGCGCCACCTAGCGGAATTTTGTTTTCTGTAAGTTGTATTGTCACTAAGCCTCGAACTCTGGGCCAAGTTTCAAGTCTCTAGGTCACCGGGAAGTTAGTTAAAACTGGATTGAAAGTATCCCAAATCAAAATTAATTTTCTTAATATCTCGATCCATGCGCCACCTAGCGAAACTTTTTTGATCATATGTTTAGCTTTGTCACCGTGTTCTGACTCACGGCCTAAGTTTCAAGTCTCTAACTCAGCGGGAAGTTACTTAAAAATTGATCGCAAGAATCCCTGCGTTTTTTCAGGGATTTTCGTTTATCTCGATTCGTCTGCCACCTGGCGGCATTTTGTTTTCCACGAATTTTAGTGCCATCGACTCGCAAACTATGTGCTATGTTTCAAGTCTCTGGATCACCGAGAAGCTAGTTAAAAGTCAATCGTAAAATTTCCATTTTGAAATTAATTTTCTGTGTATCTCGTTCCGTGCGCCACCTAGCGGACCTTTTTTCACTTGACTTGTAGTGTCTCCCAGATCTGAACTATGGTCTAAGTATCAAGCTCAACGCGAAATTATCGAAAAAGACTTTTCCTTGCGTCAAAAATTCGTATGGAAATGAGGAGACATACATGAAAAGGACTTAATATAAAGGTAATAAAAATAAAAAATATCGATTCCGAATTATTATAAAAGCCGTCTCTAAACTTAAAAATTCACTAAAGCTTTTCATGATTGTGTGGATAGGAGTAAAGTTTTGGATGAGGTGAAAAAAATTACAAAATATTTAATCTTTTCCATAACAAATATTTTTTTTTTTTTGCTTTCCTGAAAAGTATTGATTGGCGCGTGCAACGTCTTTCGCGATTTACATTTATTTGGAAACATTCTTTAGAAAGAGCGACGATGACTGCATTGGGCGAGACAATTTTGCGAGAATCAAGAGACAGTTTAGCGATGATCAAGCATGATGCATAACTAAATTTTAGCAGTTCCGACATTCCACCATGCCGGTAGTAAGTAAATGCTGCACAACCATAATATCAATGTAAGCGGATGGAAAAACAAATAGGTACGCACACTATGTACATGTGCGGAGCAGCTACATAAGAGCATAGACGACATAACACACACGTAGACAGAAATAAAGAGCGCAGATAACATCACTCACACATAAACATTGTAGACAATTGTGAATAATATGAGATACAGGGGTATATTTGACAAAATTAGTATACAAAGTTGGTCACCGAAGAGATCAGAGGGAGTAAGGATAAGTAATACTATTTTCACACAGATGGCTTATTGAATAATAAAGGCAATTTTCTACATTAAGACGCTTATTGAGCTCAATCTTCCCTACAAAATTCGAATTTGTTATTATTTCATTAGTAGCTAATCGAATGCCTAATGAAGTCAAAAGCACAATGCAACTCTGTTGGCAGCATTCCGCTTCCATTCCCGCTTCTTAGTTTTTGGTGTGTTCAGTGCTTAAAAATGTCATTTGTCAAAGCAAATGTCATTGTCTGCATGGCGGAACGATACAAGGTGGCCGCATCGAAATATGTTAACGCACATGATCGCTTTAAGCAGCCACTATTGCTTTTTGCTTTGCTTCTATTAAGTGGCATAAGCTTTCTATTAGCTTCTTTTCTTGCAGGGAAGTTAGTGTACACTCTTTACTTTGTTCAGCTCTCAGATATGTACATAATTCAATTTAAACTTTTTTCTTCTATGCATAGTAAAATTTTGCAACATTTTGTTTTATTACCGCTTGCACTTTAAGTTTTTGTGTGGAGGGCGTAATTTGCTTAATATGTATATTTTGAATACCAAATAGCTTCTCCATATGCAACGTGTTGGGAATTGTACTGTGTGTCAGTAGAATTTTTAAACTAATTTGTATTTGAAGTTCATACAAACATATAAAAGCATAAATTTTATGGTCTTATTTGGTTAAAAAGTTTGCTATTAGTTAAAAACTATTTATATGCCAGGGAAAAGATATGCGAATGGGTATGTATCACAGTTAATTCAGCTGTCATAGCAAACACCATTCGTAATAAGAGTCAGACTAAAATAAGTAGGTGCTGCCAGTTGCTAGACATTTTTTTAATAGTATATCACATATTTAAGGAGAAGCTCGGCCTCAATTTTCCAACTCCATCAAAATTATATTAAATTATTCGACAAAATTACATTTCTTCCAAAACATGGGTGTATATTTCCTAAGCTCTAAACTGGACCACTTCTAATATATATTTTGATTTCCAATTTTTTGAAATTAGAAAAGTAGCATGCACTCTGATGCGATTGGTCCAAATCCGTTTTAGAATTGGCCCAGTGAATCCCGTTTCGGTTCTTAACTCAAAAACCGCTTAATTGGCAGTGCCTTCTTCTTAGATTTTATGTATAAGGCCGAATAACTACCCGCTAGGCCAATTCTGTAATCGGACTCGACTTCAGCGCACCAAAATGCTTCTGAAAGCAAAATACTCAGCTACAAAAAAAAAAAAAAAAAAAAATTGAGGTGGGTGTGGGACATATTCCCATGCATTTTTAAAGAATATATCGGATTCGGTATCAGTAATAGTCTCACTGGTCCTGCTTCCTCTCAAACCTTAAAAAATTAAAGACATTAAATTGCGATTGAGTGCTGTTTAAGGTAGGACCAAATCGGGAATAGGCCAATTTTGGTAGCGATTTCGGGCTCAGCATATCCAAGTGCATGGCAATGCTCATGTAGCCTTATCAAATCCGTCACATATTTTCTGTGCAGCTATGCAGCTCAATAAAAATGGATTGAAAGTAGTCGGATATGCAGACGATCTCGTAAATACTCTATCAGGTTCATTCCACTCGATTTTAAGTTAAATACTAGAATGAACGCTTCGAAGGCTTTATATCTGGGAGGCCAAAATTGGCCTTAATGTAAACTCTACTAAAATTAATATTGTTTACTAACAAGAACATAATACCATAGTTTCGACTGTCTTTTTTAAGTGGTACTGCCCCCACTTTGTATGGGAGCGTCAAGTATCTGGGCGTTGAGATAGACAGCATGTTTAGCTCGAAACCTAATAACGAACGACGGCCGAAAAAGCCTACATAGCCTTCTATTCGTGTAAAAGAATCGTCAGCAGAACTTACTTACTTAGTTTGCCCTTAACCGCTAAAGAAATTAAGACCAGCCAACAATGCGCGCCAGTCGCTTTTTCGCTGTATTAACTGGCGTCTGTTGTTTAAACCAAGAGAACTTAAAACGTTTTCCACCTGATCTCTCCAGGGGAGTAGGGGCTACCATTTTTCTTGGATCCCATGGACGGATTCTTATAAAAAAAAAACATTGTTTGCTGGCGCATTATCTTTCATTCGCATAACATCACATAGCCAGCGTTGCCGCTGCGTAGTCATTCACTGGACTATGATGATGCCTGCGTAAAACTCCTTGCGGTCCCACAATTTTTCGAAGAACTTTTCTCGCGTACACTCCCAGAGCCGCTTCGTCTGATGTTGTTATGATCCATGCTTCTAGCTCATATAGCAGTGACTTGTAGAGCATGATTTTCGTTTATCGAGTGACGAATTGACTTAACAATCGCCGACATATTCCAAAGTGGCAATATTTGAATCCTTTGCCTTTTCGTTACTTCGGCTTATTTATATCATTACAGCATTATGCGATTAAGGTACACCCAATGTTCAAGCACTGCTGGGTATAAAAATTGTCTTTAACGCCTCTGTGTGCTATACGTATAATTTGTATCCATAGCAATGTCCAATTATGACCTTAAACTTTTAATTGATTTAGTTAGACATATAATTAAGAAGCAACGCATTAAAAAATGGGTTTAACTTCTAAATAATGAAATGTTAAACCATATTAAAATGTAGCTATATTTGTACATCACCATTATTTTTTCCAGACCTTTAAAATAAAGATAAAAAGTGCTGTGAAAATACTAGATTTATATTTTGTTGTCAGTTCTTTTGTTTTTGTCAGTGCCCTGATGTATAGAGAGCTTCATCGGAGAATAGATAGCATTCAGCCAATCCATGTAGAAGAGAGGTCCTTCGCCTATTGAACGAAACGGTATACTCAGCATTGAAAATGGTATATGAAAAACAACTAAAAGTTTAACTGATTAAGAATAATTCAAAATCACTGACAGATCTTTCAAAACTTTCATTGTTTTACTCTTTGCTATATAAAAGTAAACAAACCCGTTTTAAATACTTCGTAGCTTCCATGGATATATTTGCGACCACAAAGCACGGTCATTAGTAAAAATAATTTAATTAACAGTTGATCGTAACGAATCGAAATAAATATAGACTTCCATATCTAAAAATACTTAGGATGAAAGATCAATTGATTAAGCTATGTCCGACCGTCCGTCTGTCCTTGTGTCTATCTAATATCTTAAAATTCGGTATATTGGTTCCTTAGCACTCATCTCACATCTCAATTTAAAGTGAGCGAAATAGGATGATAGCCACGCCCACTTTTTATAATGTGGCCAATATTAGAAGTTCCATACATAGCTATGCTGCTACTAAATAAATGCACAACAACAATAAAGCAAATAGCCACACTTGTGTACATTAACACATCATATTAATCCATTTACACACATACATAGAAGGTGACGAAGAATATTTCACACACATAACCAACAGCATAAAGCAAATAAATTACCTCACATACATATATGTAGTCATCAGCTAAGAGCATAAGTTGTTACTCAGAAACAAACATACTAAGAGCGAGCATAATATTTTTATATTTATTATTACTGTTTTAACTAAGCAAGCTATTTTCTTCATACTCATTTTTATACTCAGTTGAGCAGAGCTCACAGAGTATATTAAGTTTGATTGGATAACGGTTGGTTGTACATATATAAAGGAATCGAGATAGATATAGACTTCCATATATCAAAATAATCAGGATCGAAAAAAACTTTGATTGAGCCATGTCCGTCCGTCCGTCCGTCCGTCCGTCCGTCCGTCCGCCCGTTAACACGATAACTTGAGTAAATTTTGAGGTATCTCGATGAAATTTGGTATGTAGGTTCCTGAGCACTCATCTCAGATCGCTATTTAAAATGAACAATATCGGACTATAACCACGCCCACTTTTTCGATATCGAAAATTTCGAAAAACCGAAAAAGTGCGATAATTCATTACAAAAGACCGATAAAGCGACGAAACTTGGTAGATGAGTTGAACTTATGACGCAAAATAGAAAATTAGTAAAATTTTGGACAATGGGCGTGGCACCGCCCACTTTTAAAAGAAGGTAATTTAAAACTTTTGCAAGCTGTAATTTGGCAGTCGTTGAAGATATCATGATGAAATTTGGCAGGAACGTTACTCTTATTACTATATGTACGCTTAATAAAAATTAGCAAAATCGGAGAAGGACCACGCCCACTTTTAAAAAAAATTTTTTTTAAAAGTAAAATTTTAACAAAAAATTTAATATCTTTACAGTATATAAGTAAATTATGTCAAGATTCAACTCCAGTAATGATATGGTGCAACAAAATACAAAAATAAAAGAAAATTTAAAAATGGGCGTGGCTCCGCCCTTTTTCATTTAATTTGTCTAGGATACTTTTAACGCCATAAGTCGAACAAAAATTAACCAATCCTTTTGAAATTTGGTAGGGGCATAGATTTTATGGCGTTAACTGTTTTCGGTGAAAATGGGCGAAATCGGTTGATGCCACGCCCAGTTTTTATACACAGTCGTCCGTCTGTCCTTCCGCATGGCCGTTAACACGATAACTTGAGCAAAAATCGATATATCTTTACTAAACTCAGTTCACGTACTTATCTGAACTCACTTTATCTTGGTATGAAAAATGAACGAAATCCGACTATGACCACGCCCACTTTTTCCATATCGAAAATTACGAAAAATGAAAAAAATGCCATAATTCTATACCAAATACGAAAAAAGGGATGAAATATGGTAAGGTAATTGGATTGGTTTATTGACGCGAAATATAACTTTAGAAAAAACTTTGTAAAATGGTTGTGACTTCTAACATATTAAGTAGAAGAAAATGAAAAAGTTCTGCAGGGCGAAATAAAAAACTCTTAAAATCTTGGCAGGTATTACATATATAAATAAATTAGCGGTATCCAACAAATCCTTCACATATACAACTACCACCACTCCCTTTTAAAACTCTCTTTAATACCTTTAATTTGATACCCATATCGTACAAACTCATTCTAGAGTCACCCCTGGTCCACCTTTATGGCGATATTTCGAAAAGGCGAACACCTATAGAACGAAGGCCCACTCCCTTTTAAAAATACTCATTAACACCTTTCATTTGATACCCATATCGTACAAACAAAGTCTAGAGTCACCCCTGGTCCAGAAAGGCCCACTCCCTCTTAAAATACTCATTAACTCCTTTCGTTTGATACCCATATTGCACAAACGAATTCTAGGGTCACCCCTGGTCCACCTTTATGGCGATATCTCGAAACGGCGTCCACCTATGGAACTAAGGATTACTCCCTTTTAAAATACTCATTAACACCTTCCATTTGATACCCATATCGTACAAACGCATTCTAGAGTCACACCTGGTCCATCTTTATGGCGATATCTCGAAAAGGCGTCCACCTATAGAACTAAGGCCCACTCCCTCTTAAAATACTCATTAACACCTTTCGTTTGATACCCGTATTATACAAACACATTCTAGAGTCACCCCTGGTCCACCTTTATGGCGATATTTCGAAAAGGCGAACACCTATAGAACGAAGGCCCACTCCCTTTTAAAAATACTCATTAACACCTTTCATTTGATACCCATATCGTACAAACAAAGTCTAGAGTCACCCCTGGTCCAGAAAGGCCCACTCCCTCTTAAAATACTCATTAACTCCTTTCGTTTGATACCCATATTGCACAAACGAATTCTAGGGTCACCCCTGGTCCACCTTTATGGCGATATCTCGAAACGGCGTCCACCTATGGAACTAAGGATTACTCCCTTTTAAAATACTCATTAACGCCTTTCATTTGATACCCATATCGTACAAACGCATTCTAGAGTCACACCTGGTCCATCTTTATGGCGATATCTCGAAAAGGCGTCCACCTATAGAACTAAGGCCCACTCCCTCTTAAAATACTCATTAACTCCTTTCGTTTGATACCCATATTGCACAAACGAATTCTAGAGTCACCCCTGGTCCACCTTTATGGCGATATCTCGAAAAGGGGTCCACCTATAGAACTAAGCCCCACGCCCTTTTAAAATAATCATTAATACCTTTCATTTGATACCCATATCATACAAACAAATTCTAAAGTCACCCCTGGTCCACCTTTATGGCGATATCTCGAAAAGGCGAACACCTATAAAACGAAGGCCCACTCCCTTTTAAAAATACTCATTAACACCTTTCATTTGATACCCATATCGTACAAACAAAGTCTAGAGTCACCCCTGGTCCACCTTTATTGCGATACCTCGAAAATGCGTCCACCTATAGAACTAAGACCCACTCCCTCTTAAAATACTCATTAACTCCTTTCGTTTGATACCCATATTGCACAAACGAATTCTAGAGTCACCCCTGGCCCACCTTTATGGCGATATCTCGAAACGGCGTCCACCTATAGAACTAAGGCCCACTTCCTTTTAAAATACTCATTAACACCTTTCGTTTGATGCCCATATTGTGCAAAAAAATTCTAGGGTCACCCCTGCTCCACCTTTATGGCGATATCTCGAAACGCCGTCCACCTATGGAACTAAGGATTACTCCCTTTTAAAATGCTCATTAACACCTTTCATTTGATACCCATATCGTACAAACGCATTCTAGAGTCATCCCTGGTCCATCTTTACGGCGATATCTCGAAAAGGCGTCCATCTATAGTACTTAGGTCCACGCCCTTTTAAAATACTCATTAATACCTTTCATTTGATACCCATATCGTACAAACGCATTCTAGAGTCAACCCTGATCCACCTTTATGGCTATATCCCTAAATGGCGTCCACCTATAGAACTATGGCCCACTCCCTCATAAAATACTCTTTAATGCTTTTGAAAATTTGATCATATATCACAGTTTTCCTCCAAGATACTCAATTGCAGTCTCGTGAGCTTTCTGAATTATC
This sequence comes from Eurosta solidaginis, assembly GCF_040869045.1. Classification (NCBI taxonomy): domain Eukaryota; kingdom Metazoa; phylum Arthropoda; class Insecta; order Diptera; family Tephritidae; genus Eurosta; species Eurosta solidaginis. The sequence goes on from NC_090321.1 coordinate 242,275,411, forward strand.
GCAATTTTGGGTTCCTGCACGATTTAATCCATAAAAGGCAACCGGAATACCTCTTTAGAAATTTACGTTTTTCAAAATCCGACAGAACTGGCAAACTTATTGTTCCACGCTATAAGTATCTTACATCTTCCAGAACATTCTTTGTCAGTGCTATAAAATTATGGAACTCACTACCAAATGACATTAAAAATGAACGCAATAACAGACGCTTTAAATTGGCTTTATCAGAATTTTTGCAAAATATACATGCATAATATCTTTTTTTTAATTTTTCTGAATCAGATTCATTCTTTTATTTTTGTTTCTTATTTTGTTTTATTTTTGTGCTTTCATACAAATATACACACATAGAATAGTTGATATTAATTCTACGATTAGTTTTAATAAACTACTTATTTAACATAATATATATTAAAAATAAATTTAGAAATTCGAAATTTTGTATAAGATCCGAATGTTGATGTACGTTAAGAGACAATAGTCTCACTTGTACAAATTTATTAATAAACTACTGAACTATTGAACATACACATGTATATAACTAAATAACCAAGCATGAGATACAACTATTCTAGAACACATGTTCATGAAACGACTAGACCATAGGAGAAATGGGCGAACGAGGTAAACGAGAGTATAAGAGGACGCTTGTAGTAAAGTGTAATTGAATTTTTTAGTACTACTCCCAAAGTAGTCCAAATAAAAACCATTTTGCAACACTGAATATTGGAGTTATTTATTCGACAATTCAGCGATTCGAACGTTAGCAAAAGGCGTATAATTATCAGGAATTTTTCAAAAATTTTTACAATATTTATAACATTTTGGAAAACACAAAAAGCCTGACAAAATTCGGCAGAGAAGTTGCATTTGCTATAAGGAATGCTTAAAAAAAAATTAACGAAATCGGTTAAGAACCATGCCCACTTTTATATACAAGATTTTTAAAAAGGTCGTGGATGAATAAAATAATATCTTTGCAAAAAAGAGCTTTATGTTAATTGTATTTTTTCTCAAGTGGAATTAAAAAAAAGGAAACAAATTTCAATTTTTGGAAATGGGCGGTTTTTTATGACTAAGCACTTTTCTATGTTTCAAGAGCCGTAACTCAACGAAAAAATAACGGATCGTAATAAGATTGGGTACACATATTTTCCTTATAGCAGGAAATATTTCAAGAAAAAATGGACGAGATCGGTTAAGGACCACGCCAACATTTATATAAAAGCCATAAAAGACATCTATATAAAAGGGGCGTAGACTATAATATTAACTCTGCAGAAATCGCGAGTACTCCATGCATGCATGTATGGACCAAGCGAGTGCTCCAAAATTAACCACAATTCATACAAAAAATATGGCCCTATTAAAATTGCGATGTCCCAGGACTGGACTATAAACTCTAACTCAGCATTACATCAGAGTAATCCATGGAGTACTCCAGTATGACACAATCATGTGGTCCACACATGATCCAACGATTTTTGCATGGAAGCTAAAAGTAGTTACACCTGAACTTAGATTACCTTACTCAGTAGGATTATACGGTCGAAATAATAGCACCACGCGCAAATGTATACTGACTCCGTTTACATCTGTTTAACTGTTGGGCCGATTCAACTCAAAACAAAATAATAAACTCTTTGATGTGAATGGTTTATTATCATAAGGAATTTATTTGATATTTTTCAACAGTTTATAATACGCTACGTGAATTAAACAAAAACTTAAAAACTACACAGCCAAATAATAGCACTTCAGTTCATTCTCAACAAAAATTAGTGGTATTTCTTAAAATAAATCAAAAAATTCACTTGGTTATCTTGTATCTATATAAACTAATTATATGGTTTCGATACTTTTTCGCGAGCCCTTTGTTTGCTATTACCGCGGCACAACGCCTTCCCATGGAATCCACTAAATGCTGGCATCTTTCAACTTTGATGGAACTCCAAATTTTCTGCACAGCCTCCCAGAGCCCTTCAATGCTTGTTGAGTTTATTGTAGATACACCCTTCTTTATGTCCGTCCACAGATTTTCGATTGGGTTCAAATGTGGGGATTGTGCAGGCCACTCCATTACATTGATAGAGTTATCATTGAACCATTTTTTTGCCATTTTGCTGGTGTGTTTGGGGTCGTTGTCTTGCTGGAAGACCCACACCAGCGGCATTTCATATGAAGCATATGGCAACATAATTTCATCAAGGATTTTTACATAAACCGATGAATCCATAATGATTTTGATCCATTATATAGGACATACACCTTGATACGAGAAGCAACCCCATACCATAATACTAAGAACTCCATGTTTGATAGTTTTTGCTGTAAATTGCTTGTATTCGCTGTTAGGTGGCCTAGGGACAAAACATCTGGAACCCTTTCCACCAAAAAGAACAATCTTGGATTCGTCAGTCCATAGCACATTTCTCCACTTTTCTTTTGACCAATTTAGATGTGCTTTAGCAAAGATATCCGTTTAGCAACATGCTTAGAGGAAAAGAGCGGCACTTTTCAAGGGCTACATGCATTGAGGCTGTTATCTCGAAGTCTACGGCGAATATTTTCCACGCTTGCCGGCACATCCGGTGTTTTTTTGAGCTCTGTAGCTGTCATAAAGGGATATACTTTAGTCGTCCGTATTATCCGTTTTACTATTAAGGGTGACAAAACTCGCTTTCTACCACGGGATTAAACTTTTTGCTCATATCTTAGGGCATTTTTTATCATTTTATTGGAACCGCCTAGCAATTCCCTTATTTGGGAATACGATTTACCCTCGGACACAATTTTTTTTATTAGTTCACGTTTTTCAGGGGAACAGTGCTTTCTGCGACCCATAACTGTACAATTTTTATAAAATTATTACACGATTTTATAAAAAGTACATTAAACAATTTTTATTACCTTCCATTTTCACTTTTTCACAAAATTTTTCAAAACAAATTTAAAAAAGCCGACTGGTGCTATTTTATTGGCTGCACGAAATGATAAGTGTTGACAAAAGATCCTTTACAACTGATTAACAGTTACAAAATTTCACAAAAAATGCACACACCCTGAGAAAGGATACAAAGTGTAACTGTAATGTACACTCAAAAAAATAATATAGTAAATAGGTGAAATTTTACATCTTTCGAATCAGAATATTGCAACTGGTGCTATTATATTGACCGGCACGTAAAAGTAATTTATATGAATTTATCTGTACCATTGATAATCAGGCTAACTATATAATGTTCAGTTACACTCGAACTTAGACACCTTTCGTTGTTTTTAAATCCTTTTTGAGCGACCACCTTGGTGTGGTGATAGCGTGCTCAACTTGCAGATGTCGTTAGGAGTTGGCGTAAAAACAGTAGGTCCCGTCCCGCCAATTTGAGTAAAAATTATAAAGGAACATAAAGCCAATTGGAAGAAAAGCTCGGCCTAAAATATCTTTAGAGGTTATAGCGTCTTGTATTTTGATATGAATTTGCTTAATGCCTAATTTAATATATCATATTATCTGTCTAACCATTATGCATTGAAGCTGGAATCATATTGTAGTACATCACAATGCAAAAATTAATATTTAAAAACTCGTTGTTGGTTATTTGCCTAAGTTTTCATTACATTTGAAATTCAATGTGAAAATGTATATTTTCCAATGTCATGTCTACAAATGCCACTAATTAGCATTAAACTATTAACCATAGCCAAATTAAATAACATTCACCAATTTTATGCCGAAAGCATATTGGTGGTATGCTGCTTATTGTTGAATGGAATATTATTATAGTTGTAATTGTAATGAATATATGCCTTTACATATATATTTGCACAAAAAAAGGTATGCTGATATTTGTAAACGGATTCAAATTAAGCCGCTTATATCGATTACCACAAGCCCATGCCAATATAGTTCATATTTTCTAATATACAGTGGAAGCCAAAAAATTAGCGCAATAATTCAAATTGAAAAAGATGATAACTTCTTTGATTTTATCTCTCGCTAGAGACATTTGGCTAATTTGCATCCAGGGAATATATTCGGCTATATCTAGTAGATGTCTTCCTTACACAATGCCGCCTGAGTGAGCTTATATGACAGATGTCTCATTGTTATTGTTGTTGTTGATGTTATTGTTGTTATTAGCCGTGTTTTTTTACACGCGTATACGTTTCGTTTGTGCGTGAAAAAAAACGCCTATCCTCGCTTAGATAATGCTTAGGAGACCCATCTAGCGGCTGTGGTTAAACAACTAGCTACAGCAACAGGGTGTACCGAAAAGCGGAGACACAACGCTCTGATGGCCATAGGGTATAACATATAGCTGAATCAGTTGCGATGAATTGTGGACACACATAGAATACATAGAATTAGTGTAGAGGGTGAAACAAAGACACATATTTCAGTTACATCTGAGTATAATGCGTATTGAAATTTAGTAGGACAAAATTTATGCGCAGCAATTTCAGAGGTGTATTTAAAGTTTGTCGTTTAGCAGTCCATATAAAGTTTAAGCGTAAACGGATATACGCGTGTTAAAAAACACCGCTATTATGTATGAGAAGTTTTACAGATATCGGCAGTTCTCAGCAAAACGCTCTGGTTCGCAAGCGAGGAAGACGATGGATCTCAATGAGATGAATCTGACTTGCATAATATGGAATCTTGGGGTCAGTGTGACCAGTGAGGAAGGGACAGAAGAAGAAAGGTACGGAAAAGGGATCATTATGCACCTTTAGAGAGCCGTGAATCGGAGAATGGCGTGCATTGTTTTAACCACCGAATAGTTGCATCAGGTGGGCAAGGATTCGTTTTTCAAAAATTTGCCTCGAACGCTGCTCGGTACCGTAACCGGTTTCAGAAATACGAAATTACCATGACCATGTACCATTAAAGCTGCTGCACAAATGGATTTTTTAACACGCATTAGCCTGTAAAAATTTATCTTGAGGGCTGAGAGAGTTGCTAAGCAGATATACGATGTCAAGAATAGAGATATGAAAGTAATATGCCAGGAATAAAGAGAAAGAAGGCATGAAAGAAAATAGGGACTCTGGCTAACCTGAAGAAGCTAAAAGAAGGAACTCTTTAATTTCGGCTTTCCCTGTAAGAATGAAGGGCCAGACGTAACACTCTCTGATCATGGAGCTCACTGATTGGCCCAATCTGCTGTGGCAAGGTACTAGCGCGCAATTTCAGGTGATGGATAAAAAGTGTCCATACCCACCAATGGAGTACCGATAGAATTATGTATAAATCCCATGTATTATCGCGCTGAATGACGCAAACACCCCTTTTAATAGAAATCGTATGCACCAACGTGGGAGTGAAAGCAACTTCGCGAGTTTGAACCTACGGATCAGGGTAAATAACCACAAGGCGATTATTTATTATGTTCGGATCTTGGAAATCTCTCGAAGCGTGGTATGCTTTTGTCTGTGGCATAGCAGGGGAGGCTTTAAGATAGCAAATCATAGTTTTCTTGAAACACGGTAGAGAGTGAAGAGCTCGGAGAGCTTGAAATAAGCGAAACAAGAAGTGTAGGCAGATGCATGGACTGAATTATTGCAGCAGATTCACATTAGCGACTTTATTTTATAAAACACTAGCTTTACCAGGCGTACGTTGTAACGCCCGAGATAGAATGAATGTTGCGTTATTTTTTCTGTTTTGTTTTCTAATAATTTAATTTATTATTCTGTATATTGAATAGAATTTTGTACGCATATATGGTGAAATTTTCGTTTAAAACATTTTATTATTATATCTTATTGTAATGCAAGTGGGTACATAACATTTTTGGTTTTTTCGTTCGGTGCAAAGATAAGCCAATTTTTTGGTTTTCCAACTCTAGAGCAAGCGACATATAGTTGGTCATGGGAAAAGCACGGACTCTAAATTTAAGCATGCAGTAGTAAGCTATTGTCCTTGTGCTTGCAAAAGCAAGGTGTACAGGAAACTGTAAGCGCTTAAATTTAATGGCAAATCTGTAGCAATGATTGGGATCCGTGGTATGATCACATCTTCACCTTTGCTTTTACCGCTGATGATTGTTGCTTCGATTAAATTTGGTGAGCCAATTTTCAAAGTTGATATATGCGCAGGCATTCCAGGTAGTTCTAAAGAGTTTAGAAATTCAATTGGATAATTCACAATTTTATCTTCATCTGTAACTGTGTCGATCGATTTATATTTCGTCGTTTCACCAGGAAATTGGTTTTGAATGCGATCATTGATTTTGTTAACATTATCATTTTTTGGAGCGAAGATAGTTCGTTCGCAATAGCCAAAAAACAAAAACATTTAAATTTAAAATTCTTAACTCTGAAATATGAAAAACGTTCGTCTTGATCGAAGGAACCTACAGCCAACATTTTGTGATGATTGATGTATGGGAAACACGTTTTCATAGGGAACACACACACAGAATTTGATTTTTATAGAAGGTGTAGATAGACTGAAGCTAACAAATTTCTTTAACGGCGGCAGATTACTAAACGTCCAAAAGGCATAACAGCCAAACTCAACAATGCAGTCAAACTTTAGGTGTTAAAATAACTTAAGTTTGTACGACAGCCATAATTCTGAAAAATCCCATTTGTAGGGAAGGTGCCACGCCCCTTTTTCTCCATTCCACATTTTACTGGAGGTGTTAGGACTTAACGTCATATAGCTCCTTACCACTTTTCATTATCCTACCATTACTACATCAAGAGATATGCAGTATGATATATTCCATTTGTATGGGAGGTGCCACGCCCCGTTTTCCCAATCCCACATTTTCTTGGTGGTGTTAGGGATTGACCTCATATAACTCCTTACTGAATTTCAATGTTCTGGCATGTATACCTTCAAAGTTATGCAGTACCAAAGATACCATTTGTATGGGAGGTGCCACGCCCCTTTTATATATCGAAATTATTTTTAGCCTAAAACCCTTCCCGTTGATCGAAAGAACCTATAACCAAAATTTGGTGATGATTGAAGTGTGGGAATTACGTTTTCATAGCGAACATACACACATACACAGAATTTGATTTTTATATTCTTATGGCTAAACCGATTTGGGATTTCAAAATCAACTAACCATCAACTCTCCTTCCTGTATCTTTCCTAAAAATTTCATGGTAATCTTTCTATCCGTTCTCAAGTTATGGAGTGACAATCAAAATGTGCACTTCTTTTTATATATATAGATTTGAAACTTGTTAAAATACATTTTAGTTTCGTTATTGTCTACAGATTTAACACAACACAATTGCCCTCTTTTTCCAGAATATCAGTGGAAATTTATTGCCATCGTTTGACTTTTTATTATTTTAGAATGCGTTGCCAGTTTTACATTTGCCAGTGTACACGTATGTAAAAGCCACAAAATATGGACGCAAATACGTTAATAATACCTAGAAATAATTCAATTATAAGGTATAATATCAAAATTCTTCTATCATAAAAGCAAATGTAAATTTAACAAGTTCAAAGCAATTATGAAATTAATTTTTAATTTTATAATTTATTTAATAATTTGGGAAAAATTTAAACAACGTGACATCAGGACGGACAAGGCGACAGCTGTTTCGATTATACCTTGTAAATCTCTTCAAAGCCTTTTCTCCCGGGAGTGGGAGTCGAACTCGCACCCCTACGATAGTTGAAATGGTTGTAAACGCATTCAGCTACGTCATGCCTGTTGTGAAGTCTTTCCCAATTGCCTTCTTTTTGCATATTTTAATCTTTTACACATTGCATACTTCGTATGCAATTATGTGTTAAAGCTATGCTTGGTACGGCGGTTTTCAAAGAAACTTTGGTTTTTGTTGCTGTTTTCGTTCTATTTATAGAACTACAACGAATTAACCAATTTTGTCTGTTTGTATGATTTTTAATAATCGGGGATTGCCCATATTGCTTTTTTTTAAATGTATGAAAACATTTATTTGAAGCAATTTTTTAATTTTATAATTTATTTAATAATTTGGGAAAAATTTAAACAACGTGACATCAGGACGGACAAGGCGACAGCTGTTTCGATTATACCTTGTAAATCTCTTCAAAGCCTTTTCTCCCGGGAGTGGGAGTCGAACTCGCACCCCTACGATAGTTGAAATGGTTGTAAACGCATTCAGCTACGTCATGCCTGTTGTGAAGTCTTTCCCAATTGCCTTCTTTTTGCATATTTTAATCTTTTACACATTGCATACTTCGTATGCAATTATGTGTTAAAGCTATGCTTGGTACGGCGGTTTTCAAAGAAACTTTGGTTTTTGTTGCTGTTTTCGTTCTATTTATAGAACTACAACGAATTAACCAATTTTGTCTGTTTGTATGATTTTTAATAATCGGGGATTGCCCATATTGCTTTTTTTTAAATGTATGAAAACATTTATTTGAAGCAATTTTTTAATTTTATAATTTATTTAATAATTTGGGAAAAATTTAAACAACGTGACATCAGGACGGACAAGGCGACAGCTGTTTCGATTATACCTTGTAAATCTCTTCAAAGCCTTTTCTCCCGGGAGTGGGAGTCGAACTCGCACCCCTACGATAGTTGAAATGGTTGTAAACGCATTCAGCTACGTCATGCCTGTTGTGAAGTCTTTCCCAATTGCCTTCTTTTTGCATATTTTAATCTTTTACACATTGCATACTTCGTATGCAATTATGTGTTAAAGCTATACTTGGTACGGCGGTTTTCAAAGAAACTTTGGTTTTTGTTGCTGTTTTCGTTCTATTTATAGAACTACAACGAATTAACCAATTTTGTCTGTTTGTATGATTTTTAATAATCGGGGATTGGCCATATTAATTTTTAATTATTTACGCTTAAATTCTTCATAATATATTTGAAAATCATTTAAATACAATTTTGCGTCATTATTATGTCAGCTGAATTTTTCCTCAGATAGATGGTGCGGTCATTCTCACGGATTAAACGGAATTAGCTGAACAGCATCTCTTCAGTAGCTCCAAGCTGACCGGTTAACGGCGTTTTATTATCAGAAAATATTGTAACCCTTTATCTGATCTCTCAGAAGTTAATTTTAATTTTACAGGAGAAAACCATTGCTTTCATGTTCAGCCATTTTGCCAACATCCAAATTTCTCTATTCAAGAGTGAGGGTAAAACTTCCAGAAAAGAAAGCGCCATAAGAAAACTGGTCGCTTTGGAAGTACCTAGCGGTCTACATCTCTGAATAGGCTATAGTCACGCCTGCGAGAAGTAGGGGTATTCGAAATAATTACAACTACAGATCGATATCTACCAAGTAAGCGAATGCTCGACTCCAGATAGAACACATCTAGGGCCCATAAAAAGTTCCTTGAAGAAAATTTTAATAAGATATCGAAAAAAGGTATTTCAAATATTCTTAATTTCATAACCAACTTTGGCTAGTATAGGCATATAACCAATCTAAACGAGGGTGACATAAAGTCAAATGCTCATTAAGTCAACTCATATTTTCCTAAGTAGTCAAAGTTCATAATTTAAAAATGTCATTAAATACCTTGATATTATGGCCATTTGAAGTCAACTGATCTTATGGCCGATTTGACGTCAATTGACTTAATGGCTTAATGGCTATTGACTTTATGTTACCCTTTTTATACTCAGCTGAGCAGAGCTCACAGAGTATATTAACTTTGTTCGCATAACGGTAATCCGTAACGGCATAAACTAATCGAGATAGATATAGACTTCTATATATCAAAATGATCTGGGTGAAAAAAGAAATTCATTTAGCCATGTCCGTCCGTCCGTCCGTCTGTCCACCCTTCTGTAAACACGATAACTTGAGTAAATTTTGAGGTATCTTGATGAAATTTGGCATGTGAGTTCCTGGGCGCTCATCTCAGATCGCTATTTAAAATCAACGAAATCGGACTACAACCACGCCCACTTTTTCGATATCGAAAATTTCGAAAAACCGAAAAAGTGCGATAATTTATTACCAAAGACGGATAAAGCGACGAAGCTTGGTAGGTGCGTTGACTTTATGACGCAAAATAGAAAATTAGAAAAATTTTGGACAATGGGCGTGGCACCGCTCACTTTTAAAAGAAGGTAATTTAAAAGTTTTGCAAGCTGCGATTTCGCAGTCGTTGAAGATATCATGATGAAATCTGGTAGGCGCGTTACTCCTATTACTATATGTCTCATAAATAAAAACTAGCTAAATCGGATGACGAATACGCCCACTTTAAAAAAAATTTGTTTTTAAGTCAAATTTTAACAAAAATTTAATATCTTTACAGTATAAAGGTAAATTATGTCAACATTCGACTCCATTAATAATATGGTGCAACAACATACAAAGATAAAAGGAAGTTTCAAAATGGGCGTAACTCCGCACTTTTTCATTTAATTCGTCTAAAATACATTTAATGCCATAAGTCGAACAAACATTTACCAATCCTTGTGAAATTTGGTAGGACATAGATTCTATGACGGTAACTGTTTTCTATGAAAATGGGCGAAATCGGTTAAAGACACGCCTAGTTTTTATACACAGTCTACGGTGCGCCCTTCCGATCGGCCGTGAACACGATAACTTGCGCAAAAAACGATATATCTTAACTAAACTTTGTTCACGTACTTATCTATAGTCACTATATCTTGGTATAAAATATGGCCGAAATCCGACAATAACCTCGCCCACTTCTCCGATATCGAAAATTACGAAAAATGAAAAAAAATGCCATAATTCTGAACCAAATATGAAAAAAGAGATGAAACATGGTAAATGGATTGGTTTGTTGACGCAAAATATAACTTAAAACAAGTAAGGAAGGCTAAGTTCGGGTGTAACCGAACATAACATACTCAGTTGAGAGCTATGGAGACAAAATAAGGAAAATCAATCTGGGGTAACCCTGGAATGTGGTTGTATAACATGTGTATCAAATGAAAGGTATTAAAGAGTATTTTAAGAGAGAGTAGGCCATAGTTCTATGGATGAACGCCATTTAGGGATATCGCCATAAAGGTAGACCAGGGCTGACTCTAGAATTTGTTTGTACGATATGGGTATCAAATGAAAGGTGTTACTGAGCATTTTAAGAGGGAGTGGGCCTTAGGTCTATCGGTGGACGCCTTTTCGAGATGTCCCCATTAAGGTGGACCAGGGGTGATTCTATAATGTGTTTGTACGATATGGGTATCAAATGAAAGCTGTTAATGAGTATTTTGAAAAGGAGTGATCCCTAGTTCCATAGGTGGACGCCGTTTCGAGATATCGCTATAAAGGTGGACCAGGGGTGTCTGTAGAATGTGTTTGTACGATATGGGAATCAAATGAAAGGTGTTACTGAGCATTTTAAGAGGGAGTGGGCATTAGGTCTATAGGTGGACGCCTTTTCGAGATATCGCCATTAGGGTGGGCCAGGGGTGACTCTAGAATGTTTGTACGGTATGGGTATCAAACGAAAGGTGTTACTGAGCATTTTAAGAGGGAGTGGGCATGAGGTCTATAGGTGGACGCCTTTTCGAGATATCGTCATTAGGGTGGGCCAGGGGTGACTCTAGAATGTGTTTGTACGATATGTGCATCAAACGAAAGGTGTTACTGAGCATTTTAAGAGGGAGTGGGCATTAGGTCTATAGGTGGACGCCCTTTCGAGATATCGCCATTAGGGAGGGCCAGGGGTGACTCTAGAATGTTTGTACGATATGGGTATCAAACGAAAGGTGTTACTGAGCATTTTAAGAGGGAGTGGGCATTAGGTCTATAGGTGGACGCCTTTTCGAGATATCGCCATTAGGGTGGGCCAGGGGTGACTCTAGAATGTGTTTGTACGATATGGGTATCAAATGAAAGGTGGTAAGGAGTATTTTAAAAGGGAGTAATCCTTAGTTCTATAGGTGGACGCCTTTTCGAGATATCGCCATAAAGGTGGACCAAGGGTGACTCTAGAATGTTTGTACGATATGGGTATCAAACGAAAGGTGTTACTGAGCATTTTAAGAGGGAGTGGGCATTAGGTCTATAGGTGGACGCCTTTTCGAGATATCGCCATTAGGGTGGGCCAGGGTGACTCTAGAATGTGTTTGTACGATATGGGTATCAAATGAAAGGTGGTAATGAGTATTTTAAAAGGGAGTAATCCTTAGTTCTATAGGTGGACGCCTTTTCGAGATATCGCCATAAAGCTGGACCAAGGGTGACTCTAGAATGTTTGTACGGTATGGGTATCAAACGAAAGGTGTTACTGAGCATTGTAAGAGGGAGTGGGCATTAGGTCTATAGGTGGACGCCTTTTCGAGATATCGCCATTAGGGTGGGCCAGGGTGACTCTAGAATGTGTTTGTACGATATGGGTATCAAATGAAAGGTGGTAATGAGTATTTTAAAAGGGAGTAATCCTTAGTTCTATAGGTGGACGCCTTTTAGAGATATCGCCATTAGGGTGGGCCAGGTGTGACTCTAGAATGTTTGTACGATATGGGTATCAAACGAAAGGTGTTACTGAGCATTTTAAGAGGGAGTGGGCATTAGGTCTATAGGTGGACGCCTTTTCGAGATATCGCCATTAGGGTGGGACAGGGGTGACTCTAGAATGTTTGTACGATATGGGTATCAAACGAAAGGTGTTACTGAGCATTTTAAGAGGGAGTGGACATTAGGTCTATAGGTGGACGCCTTTTCGAGATATCGACATTAGGGTGGGCCAGGGGTGACTCTAGAATGTTTGTACGATATGGGTATCAAACGAAAGGTGTTACTGAGCATTTTAAGAGGGAGTGGACATTAGGTCTATAGGTGGACGCCTTTTCGAGATATCGCCATTAGGGTGGGCCAGGGTGACTCTAGAATGTGTTTGTACGATATGGGTATCAAATGAAAGGTGGTAATGAGTATTTTAAAAGGGAGTAATCCTTAGTTCTATAGGTGGACGCCTTTTCGAAATATCGCCATTAGGGTGGGCCAGGTGTGACTCTAGAATGTTTGTACGATATGGGTAGCAAACGAAAGCTGTTACTGAGCATTTTAAGAGGGAGTGGGCATTAGGTCTATAGGTGGACGCCTTTTCGAGATATCGCCATTAGGGTGGGCCAGGGGTGACTCTAGAATGTTTGTACGATATGGGTATCAAACGAAAGGTGTTACTGAGCATTTTAAGAGGGAGTGGACACTAGGTCTATAGGTGGACGCCTTTTCGAGGTATCGCCATTAGGGTGGGCCAGGGGTGACTCTAGAATGTTTGTACGATATGGGTATCAAACGAAAGGTGTTACTGAGCATTTTAAGAGGGAGGGGGCATTAGGTCTATAGGTGGACGCCTTTTCGAGATATCGCCATTAGGGTGGGACAGGGGTGACTCTGGTATGTTTTTGTACGATATGGATATCAAATTAAAGGTATTAATGAGGGTTTTAAAAGCGAGTGGCCCTTAGATGTATATGTATATATATGTATATGTATATATGTGATCCAGAAAATCATCTGTCGGGTACTGCTAATTTATTTATATATGCAATACCACTAACAGTATTCCTGCCAAGATTCCAAGGGCTGTTGATTTCGCCTTGTAGAACTTTTTCATTTTCTTCTACTTAATATGGTAGGTGTCACACCCATTTTACAAAGGTTTTTCCAAAGTTATATTTTGCGTCAATAAACCAATCCAGTTACCATGTTTCATCCCTTTTTTCGTGTTTGGTATAGAATTATGGCATTTTTTTCATTTTTCGTAATTTTCGATATCGATAAAGTGGGCGTGGTTATGGTCAGATTTCGCCCATTTTTTATACCAAGAAAAAGTGAGCTCAGGTAAGTACGTGGGCTAAGTTTAGTAAAGATATATCGGATTTTGCTCAAGTTATTGTGTTAATGGCCGAGCGGAAGGACAGACGGTGGACTGTGTATAAAAACTGGGCGTGGCTTCCACCGATTTCGCCCATTTTCACAGAGAACAGTTACCGTCATAGAATCTATGCTCCTACCAAATTTGAGAAGGATTGGTAAATTTTTGTTCGACTTATGGCAATAAAAGTATTCTAGACAAACTAAATGAAAATGGGCGGAGCCACGCCCATTTTGAAATTTTCTTTTATTTTTGTATTTTGTTGCATCATATCATTACTGGAGTTGAATTTTGACTTAATTTACTTATATACAGTAAAGATATTAAATTTTTTGTTAAAATTTGAATTTAAAAAAATTTTTTTTTAAAAAGTGGGCGTGTTCTTCATCCAATTTTGCTAATTTTTACTTAGCACATATAGAGTAATAGTAGTAACGTTCCTGCCAAATTTCATCATGATATCTTCAACGACTGCCAAATTACAGCTTGCAAAACTTTTAAATTACCTTCTTGTAAAAGTGGGCGGTGCCACGCCCATTGTCCAAAATCTTACTAATTTTCTATTCTGCGTTATAAGTTCAACCCATCTACCAAGTTTCGTCGCTTTGTCTGTCTTTTGTAATGAGTTATCGCACTTTTTCGGTTTTTCGAAATTTTCGATATCGAAAAAGTGGGCGTGGTTATAGTCCGATATCGTTCATTTTAAATAGCGATCTGAGATGAGTGCTCAGGAACCTACATACCAAATTTCATCAAGATACCTCAAAATTTACTCAAGTTATCGTGTTAACGGACGGACGGACGGACGGACGGACGGACGGACGGACGGACGGACATGGCTCAATCAAATTGTTTTTCGATCCTGATTATTTTGATATATGGAAGTCTATATCTATCTCGATTCCTTTATATATGTACAACCAACCGTTATCCAATCAAACTTAATATACTCTGTGAGCCCTGCTCAACTGAGTATAAAAAACTTTTTAAAATGGGTGTGATACCTACCATATTAATTAGAAGAAAATGAAAAAGTTGTGCAGGGCGAAATCAAAAGCCCTTGGAATCTTGGCAGGAATACTGTTCGTGGTATTACATATATAAATAAATTAGCGGTACCCGACAGCAGATGTTCTATGTCACCCTGGTCCGCATTTTGGTCGATATCTAGAAAACGCCTTCACACATACAACTAGGGGCTACTCCCTTTTACAACCCTCATTAATACTTTTAATTTGATACCCATATCGTACAAACACATTCTGGAGTCACCCCTGGTCCACCCTTATTGCGATATCTCGAAAAGGCGTCCACCTATAGAACTAAGGCCCACTACGTTTTAAATAATCATTATCACCTTTCATTTGATGCACATATCATACAAACACATTCCAGGGTTACCTTAGGTTCATTTTGCTAAATGGTGATTTTCCCTTATTTTGTCTCCAAGCTCTCAGCTGAGTATGTAATGTTCGGTTACACCCGAACTTAGCCTTCCTTACTTGTTTATTATTACCTTTATATTAAGTCACTTTCATATTTGTCCCCTCATTTCCGCACGAATTTTTGACCCACGGAATAGTCTTTTTCGGTAACTTCCCGTTGAGGGAGATACTTGATACTTCGAACATACTTAGTTAAGATCTGGGAGAAATTACAATGCAAGTGAAAGAAAGTCCGCTAGGTGGCGCGGATCGAGATACACAGAAAATTAATTTTACAATGCAAATTTTGCGATCGACTTTTAGCTAACTTTCCGGTAATCTAGAGACTTGAAACTTAGCACATAGTTTGCGAGTCGATGTCACTGCAATTCGTGGAAAACAAAATGCCGCCAGGTGGCAGACGAATCGAGATAAACGAAAATCCCTGAAAATCCCTGCAAAAACTCAGAGAATCTTGCGATCGATTTTTAATTAACTTCCCGCTAAGCTAGAGGCTTGAAACTTTGGCGGTGAGTCAGAACCCGGTGACAATACAATATTTGATCAAAAAAATTTCACTAGGTGGCGCATGGATCGAGATATTAAGAAAATTAATTTTGATTTGGGAATTTTTCAATCCATTTTTAACTAACTTATCGGTGATGTAGGGACTTGAAACTTGGCACGCAGTTAGAGGCTTGGCGACAACACAATTTACAGAAAACAAAACTCCGCTAGGTGGCGCGCTAAGTGAGATAACTACAAATACTTGGAAAACGAGGGGAATCTTGCAATGGATTTTTGAGCAACTTCCCGGTAAACTGGAGATATGAAACTTGAGCCGTAAGTCAGAACCCGGTGACAATGCAATATTTTGTCAAAATAATTCCGCTAGGTGGCGCATGGATCGAGATATTAGGAAAATTAATTTTAATTTGGGAATTTTTCAATCCATTTTTAACTAACTTTTCGGTTACCTAGATACTTGTTACTTCGCACATATTTCGAGACCCGGTGACAATACAATTTATAGAAAACAAAGTTCCGCTAGGTGAGATAACTATAAATCCCTGAAAAACGAGGGGATTCTTGCGATCGATTTTCAAGTAACTTGCCGGTGAGCTAGAGACTTGAAACTTGGGCCGTTGGTCAGAACCCGGTGACAATGCAACATTTGATAAAAAAAAAATCGCTAGGTGACGCGCGGATCGAGATAGTAAGAAATCAAATATTAATTTGGAAATTTTTCAATCCATTTTCAACTAAATTCCCGGTTACCTAGAAACTTTAAACTTATTTAGAGGACTGGTGACAATATAACATATAGAAAAAAAAAGTTCCGCTAGGTGGCGCGGTAGTCAATATAACTGCAAATCCTTTAGAAATGGGGGGAATCTTGCGATCGATTTTCGAGTAACTTCCCGGTGAGCTAGAGACATGAAACTTGGGCCGCAAATCAGGACCCGGAGACAATGCAATATTTTATCAAAAGAAATTCCGCTAGGTGGAGCATGGATCGAGATATTGAGAAAACTAATTTAAATTGGGAATCTTGCAATCGATTTTTAACTAACTTCCTGGATATCTAAAGACTTGAAACCTGAAATATAGTTTAAAACTCGGTGACAGTGCAATGGTTGATCAAAAAATTTTAGCTACGTAACGCACAAGTCGAACTATTTAGAAGGTTAGGCCCATACCTTCACAACTAGCCTCCTGAATCAAAGTGAAAAGTTTGTCACCAAATGTGTTGTTAGTATCTCTTATTAGAACAGTCTTTTAAAAGATATGTTTTATTCGAACTGTACTCTTTAAGAATATCTTCAAAAGTGAGATTATGGTATTAGTTGCTTTTTGCAGTGTGAGCAAGTTAAAAATAAAGTGCGAGTTTAAGCTATTTAAAAATATATTATATATCATTGTATTGAAATGAATAGAAATGAATCTTGAAGTCAGAGCTATTTACCTCATTTTGAAATAATTTTAGTGTCTTTAGCTTATTGTGTTTTTTTTTAGTTATTTAAAATTTCACCAGTGCCTTTATCTTATCTTATCTTATACTTTTAAACGAGCAATTCTTGTATATTTGTATGTTTGTATAGCCGAACGGTCTCGGGAAAGGCTCAACCGATTTTAATGAAATTTGGCACAGAGATAATGTATCACCTTCTACCAATTTCTACCTAGGTGTTGCTACTCAGAATGCTTCACAAGGTCGCCACCTATTCGAAATTAAAAAAAAATTGCATGAGATATGCCGATGCGGTTATCAAACGAAAGGTATTTCACTCCGCATTACAATAGGGACATTTTTGAGTAGGGCTTAGATTTAGGGTTGCCACCTATTCGAAATTAAAAAAAATTTTATGAGATATGCCGATATGGGTATCACTGCGCGTTACAATAGGGGCATTTTTGAGTAGGGTTGCCATTTGAGGTTGCCACCTATTCTATATTAAAAAAAATTGCATGAGATATGCCGATGTGGGTATGAAACGAAAGGTATTTCACTCCGCATTACAATAGGGACATTTTTGAGTAGTGTTGCCATTTAGGGTTGCCACCTATTCCAAATTAAAAAAAATTTTATGACAAATGCCGATATGGGTAACAAACGAAAGGTGTTTCACTCCGCATTACAATAGGGACATTTTGGAATAGTTTTGCCATTTAGGGTTGGGGTAGTTAGACGAAATAGTACTCTTCTTACTCATATTCTATTAAAGCTTTAAAGGAGAACATTAAAGCTAAAAATCTTACACATGATTCGACTTAATTTTCTTAATTTCACACACGCTAATAAAATTGAAATGCAATATCAAGGCACCGTGCCAAATTCTAGCAAAATATATTTAAATGCATATTTTTGGCAAATATGAAATGAATAATTGCAATTTCTCACAGATTATTATTAGAAAGATTTCTCACCATAGCAAAAAGTTATCTCAGCATGGTAATTTGCTACCGTTGAACACTAGAGGGATATGTTCAATTTGAAAATGACATCTAACCATTTAACTACTTACCAACAGATGGCGCTTAGGAAAGTAAGTTGACATTTAATTAAACTAAATGATAGTTGTCATTCGTGAAATGTACAAGTTTTTGGAATGTAATAAAATTGTGAGACTTTCATAGTGTATAACTAAAAAAATGTTTGAAATTAATAATTCGGCTCATGAAGATAATCGACCTAAATAACTAAGTTCTCGATTTCACTAAATGTCATAACAATCCCTTATACTATAGGCTGGAATTACCCATTTAAAATTTTTCATTCCAGTTCATTTTGCGTTTAGTGTTTGATATGTTTTTGAAATTTATATTTAAGGAAATAAAATATTGGTAAGTAAAAATATATAATATATGTACGTATAAAAAAAGTTGAGTTCGATTAATGATGACATTTAGAACAAAGTATATTATGCGGCATACTCGAAGATTGCCGAGCAAAGCAATTATTGTCGTATGTTGAATGTGCTCACATGTAACATACGATATTATTTTATCCAGTCGACGATATGCAAATGTAAAATTTTGTGTGTGTTTGTTGCTTTGTTATTGTTATGTATGCAAGATCTTTTAATAACTTTAATTTCTTTATTTAATCCTATTAAGCATTGTATTTGCGACAGACACATCTTCCCACTTTTCCCACACATTTACTTACTTTTTGTATGCATGCGGTGAAAGTGGGTGGTCGGGGGTCGGTATGAAGGAATCAGCCGAACCAATTTTATGAAAAAATAATTCTTGCATATTTGTAAAGCCGCGACCAAAGTTTCACGTTGATATCTCTACTGGAAGTATTTTTGGCCACCAACTTCATATAAGACCGACCACCATTGTGCGTTGTAGAATTCAATCTCGTCGAAGGCCCAACTCAATGCACGTCCTTGCATACTTTTGAGCGTAAGCGACTTTCACCACTACTCTTTTAGACTTTCAGGGGTATGCGAATTTCACCGCTGTGCAAATTAAGTAGCTGACAAACGACGTGGAATTTTCTTGTTATGATGCGAGGTGGAATTCTGTTGTTTTCGCCAGTGTTGTCACCGAAAATTCCACTAATTCGCTTAGATCTTGCTATTTTGAAAAAATAAATAAAGATAAGAATTTTCACTTAGGAATTACTTAAATTACTAATCAAAGTTGCAAATGCTTTTTTGTAGGCAGTACTAAAAAATTGAAAATAAAAAGATGATAAAAAAATTTTAAGGACTACCTTTATATAAATGGACCAAAAAATAGAAGGCAATTTTTCCTTTACTACAGACATATTCTTGTTGAATTTTGACTAAAAAACTTTAACAATAGCTCTTGTAAAAGAATTTTGGGATTTTAAATAATAAAGGTTGAACGCGTGTTTAAATTTTAAATAATCAATTAGTTAATCCCAAGTACATGGTTTGCCTTAAATTAAAAGATTTATTTAAAATTTGTTTATCACCTTTTTATTTGGTATCAACTTGTCTTTAAAATAGACACGT
The DNA here is from genome assembly GCF_040869045.1 of Eurosta solidaginis. Classification (NCBI taxonomy): domain Eukaryota; kingdom Metazoa; phylum Arthropoda; class Insecta; order Diptera; family Tephritidae; genus Eurosta; species Eurosta solidaginis. The sequence continues at coordinate 242,295,126 of NC_090321.1, forward strand.
CGTCTTGAATAGCGAGTATCTGATTACAGAGAAATTATTGAATCTCGAAATACTCGTAAAGCTCGCGGGCTTCTCGACATTCGATTTAATCGCGGCATTGGTTGGCTGCATTTTGTTTTAATAAAATAATTATATTCCCACTTCCAGAACAACCTTTTTTAAGGATTTTTACGCTTTTCTCCTAACTTCCTCTGGCTTTGCTTCCATGTTTCCTATGTCCATGAAAGGAATTTTTGGTTTGTCCTTTGCTTAACTGTGCTAATACTCCTGAATACAACCGAGCACGTTTGAAAAGACTCAGATATGACAAACAGCTGATAAAATCACTTTCCTCAAAATTAATTTTGCAAACGGGAGATGAAGATAATAAAACAACCCAATAGCTTTCTTGCTTTTGCTTCATCTTATTTCGTAAGCTGGTGATTTGAAAATATGGATGTTGACATAGGAATTCAATGTGGCCGTCCTAAATCGTTTCCGAGATGGTTGTGCTCGTACCTTAATCATGCTTGTTACCGGAACGTACCGTATCTTTGTTCATAAATGGCTCCCCAAAACAACAACAGACAAATCTAGACGGCGAGTGAACAGACGCAATATAGTCGCAGGGCCCAAATCTTACTAATTGAAGAAAATACGGTCCTGCCAAAACACAGCTTTCAGAATTGCTATGGGTTGTCTCTTTCTGCTCCTAAAACACCGCCTACACACTACACAGTGAAGCGTAAGTACTCCACATAAGGTAGGAAAATGAAATGCTGAACAAACACTTACTGCTGAATATTTAGAAACCTGCACATACCAACAGACATCTGATAACAGAGGCCCCGCGTCCCGGGGACTTAAAAAGCCTTCTCCGCCAGCATTATGAGGAAATACGGCACCTCAGACCACAGCCGTATGAAAAAAAGAGCACAAATAACACTCTAGCTCAACTTTGATTCGAATACTGTGAGTCACTTAATGTAAATATTGTTTTCAATAAAACCGCTTAACTTAACATTTTTTTATTATTTTATTCAATATTTTTTCATTTATTTTTTCTCATTTAAATAAAACTTAATGATTGTAATAACAAAAATAAATTAAATCATGCGAGTAAAACTTAATCTATTAAAATCCTAAGTAATAGTTTTATCTACTAATTATATGTAATTCATTTCATCCATGAACTACCTGAATGATGTGCCTTTCATATTTATATTGCTCAACCTCTTAAATAGCCATATCAACCTTCTGATTCACCTTTTTCTACAATCTCTCTGCCAATTCCTTTTTCTGCAGCCTTGTTTAGTTTATTCGTTTGCATAAACTGGTCATAATTTTCATTTGACACACTTTTAAGGTTTTGTTTATACGTTGGCGTCCACTTCAGCTAGAGTTACGGCTTCCCCAACTAAACAACGCTTTTTACCTTTCCTTTCTCTCTCTCACTCTTTGGTGAAGTTTGTGCAGCATCAATAGTTCTCTATGGCCAAGTCGCCGGCTTATGGAGTTATTTACTTCTTGTTTTTGTTTTTATTTCATATATTTTTTTTGTACTTTGTTTATATTTGTTGTTTACTAGCTTATTGGTATACTGTCAACACATTCTCATCGCTTGTTGACTATCTGCAATTCGATGATGATCGCTTTCAGCTACTAGAAATTTCCAAACAGTATTCATGATATATTTTTGCTTTTTTATGCTGCACAATCTTATTATACTCAGATGAGCAGAGCTCACAGAGTATATTAATTTTGTCGGCATAACGGTAATCCATAACGGCATAAACTAATCCAAATAGATATAGACTTCTATATATCAAAATGATCTGGGCGAAAAAATAAATTCATTTAGCCATGTCCGTCCGTCCGTCCGTCCGTAAACACGATAACTTGAGTATATTTTAATGAAATTTGGTATGTACGTTCCTGGGCACTCATCTCAGATCACTATATAATATGAACGAAATCGGACGATAACCACGCCCACTTTTTCGATATCGAAAATTTCGAAAAACCGAAAAAGTGCGATAATTCATTACCAAAGTCGGATAAAGCGATGAAACTTGGTAGGTGGGTTGACCTCATGGCGCAGAATAGAAAATTAGTAAAATTTTGGACAATGGGCGTGGCACCGCCCACTTTTGAAAGAATGTAATTTAAAAGTTTTGCCAGCTGTAATTTGGCAGTCGTTGAATATATCATGATGAAATTTGGTAGGAACGTTACTCTTATTACTATATGTGTGCTAAATAAAAAATTGCAAAAGCGGATGACGAACGCGCCCACTTAAAAAAAAAATGTTTTAAAAGTCAAATTTTAACAAAAAATTTAATATCTTTACAGTATATAAGAAAATTATGTCAACATTCAACGCCAGTAATGTTATGGTGCAACTAAATACAAAAATAAAAGAAAATTTCAAAATGGGCGTGGCTCCGCCCTTTTAATTTAATTTGTCTACAATACTTTTAATGCCATAAGTCGAACAAAAATTTACCAATCCCTGTGAAATTTGGCAAGGGCTATGCCCTATATACGGCTATACGGTAGCTGTTTCTGTGAAAATGGGCGAAATCGGTTGAAGCCACGCCCAGTTTTTATGCACAGTCGACCGTCTGTCTTTCCTCTTGGCCGTTAAAATGATAACTTTAGCAAAAATCGATATAACTTTACTAAACTTAGTCACGTACTTATCTGAACTCACTTTATCTTGGCATTAAAAATGGGCGAAATCCGACTAGGACCACGCCCACTTTTTCGATATCGAAAATTTCGAAAAGTGAAAAAAATGCCATAATTCTATACCAAATGCGAAAAAAGGAATGAAACGTGGTGACTGGATTGGTTTTTTGACGCAAAATATAACTTTGGAAAAAACTTTGTAAAATGGGTGTGACACCTACCATATTAAGTAGAAGAAAATGAAAACATTCTGCAGGGCGAAATCAAAAGCGCTTGGAATCTTGGCAGGAATACTGTTCGTGGTATGACATATATAAATAAATTAGCGGTACCCGACAGATGATGTTCTGGGTCGCTCTAGTCCACATTTTGGTCGATATCCCGTAAACGCCTTCACATATAAAACCTTTTAAAACCCTCACTACTTTAATTTGATACCCATATGGTACAAACACATTCTATAGTCACCCCTCGTCCACCTTTATGGCGATATCTCGAAAAGGCGTCCACCTATGGAAATATGACTTTCAAAATACTTTTTAATACCTTCTTTTTGACACCCATGTCATACAAACACATTCCAGTGTTACCCTAGGTTCATTTTCCTACTTGGTGATTTTCCCTTATTTTGTCTCCAAAGCTCTCAGCTGAGTATGTAATATTCGGTTACACCCGAACTTAGCCTTCCTTACTTGTTTTTTTTTTTTTTAACTTTTTATATTTTTTTGTTGTTGTTGTCGTGTTTCTGTTTGAACTTTTCCCATTGCATATACATCGCATTGGGCACTTGTTTTAAGACCGCAACGGCTGGTGAAACCTGTATAATGGATATTCCTTTCTATTTAATAACCGGCCTGCCAATTGTTCTGGGAAATGTTTTTGTTATTGTTGCTGCCGGTCTTTTTTATTTTAGTTTTTTACGAAGTAGCATAAGTATAATAAAAAGTATGAGAAAGGCGTGCTAGAAAATCTATTTTCTAGTAACTGGTATTAAATTTATTCTACTTAAATATGATTTGGTTGGGTTGAGGTTTGCTTAAAAGTTACAGCTACTTTCTAAATTGTAAAATACATTTAAGGCGTTGTGACGTGAATGTGCACACTTCAAAGGAAATAGTTGATGGTTAATGCAATTCTATTAAAGTTCTTAATACATAAATTGATCAGGGAAGAATGGCTTGCTTCTTCATATAAATGTGTTGAGCACTAGGGATGAAAATTTTTCGGGATCTGATAGTTCAATCCCGTTTTCCCACAAGTAACGTATAGGCACTATGTGCATAGATCTTCGACTTTGTGAGGTAAGCGCATCTTATATTAAAAATATCTCAACTTATCCGTCAGCATCAATAATCGTCATTAATTTTCGATTGGGAGCACCATGGGAGAGGTCAAGTCTTCTTCCACCTTCTCCTACTTCCAAACTGCGGCGATGACTGAGGTACTGTTTTGGCCGGAGCGTCCTCATGCAAGAGTTATCCTCCTTTTTATTTCTAAGCTCGGGGTGCACACCTTGGAGAAAACTTCACCCCATCATTTTGGCAGCATTTTTAACGAAGCGTCCACACTTCCGCAACGCTATGCCAAGATGGTCGGCTTGGTCAGATATGGGCGCTATATGTCAAGAATATCTGAACTTATCGTTACATTCCTCAAACTCTGTACATCAAACCAGTAGCTATGAATACAGTGAACTCATCTGGCCTAATATTTGACGAACAAGTCAAAGTTATTATTATGTAATTCAGGTCAGTTTGCAAGCAACGAAGAAAATTGAATTGGAATAACTTTTGAAAAAGAACACCCTACTCATAAATTTCTGAACTTGAAATGTAATTTTCTGAACTTGAGTTTAAATTTTCTGAACTTGAGTTATAACTTTCTGAGCTTGAATTGTAATTTTCTAAATTTTAGTTGAAATTTCTGAACTTGAATTACCATTTTCTGAACTTGAATTGTAAGTTTTTAAATTTGAGTTGGAATTTCTGAAACCGAATTGTAATTTTCTGAACTTTAAATGTTAATTCTGGGCTTTAGTTGTAAATCCTGAACTTGAATTGTAATTTTCTGAACTTGAATTGAGCTTGAATTTTAAATTTCTGAATTTAAATTGGACTTTCTAAACTTGAATTGTAATTTTCTGAACTTGAATTTTAACTTTCTGAACTTGAATTGTAAATTTTTGAATTTGAATAGTAATTTTATGAACTTCAGATATAAGTTTCTGAACTTGAATTGTAATTTTATAAATTTAAATTGCAATTTCTGAACTTGAATTACCATTTTCTGAATTTGAATTGTAAATTTTTAAATTTGAGTTGGAATTTCTGAACTTTAATTGTAAATTCTGAACTTGAGTTGCAGATTCTGAACTTGAATTGGAAAAGTGTAGAAAAAACTTAATAAAACTATTTTCCCAAATAAATACGTTAACGAGATGTTTTTGACCTTTTTTTACCTTATATAATTGGAGGTGTTTTCCAATTTCTAAGTACATATGCATCTTTTGTATACTTGACAACTAGATCTGAAACATGATGTTAAGATGAATGTATGTCTGGCGTATTTTCATAAATGCAAATTTTTTTAGCTCTTTTTGATCGTACATATCACTTTTTTAAATAACGTCCAATGAGCCGCCCCTATCAGTAAATTCAGCATATGTGTATGTTTATTTCGCCCCACATTAAAGGGTTTCCGATAGTAATAGGGGCCGATGCTAATGCACATCACACCGCTTGGGGCTCTACCAACATTAACACAAGGGATAGGTCTCTTTTTGATCCTGTTATTAACTACAATCTAAGTATATGCAACTCTGGAGACAAACAAACTTTTATCACCTCAAATAGAAAGGAGGTTCTAGATATTACTATATTACTCTTCTATCACCTCAAATAGAAAGGAGGTTCTAGATATTACTCTAGTTGCAGGGCTGTTCTCTGACCTTGTCAAAAATTGGAGAGTTTCCAACAAAAACTCCTACTCTGATCATATATATATCACTCTTACTCTGCTTTTGCGTACACCGCCTAGGTGGCTTAGAGGAATAGGAGACGTACGGACTGGCACCTTTATAAAAAAGTCCTATCCTCTACTCTCCTAAAAAATGTTTCTCACGGTAGGTCGAGCCTACCGCTAAGAACTGATGAAACGCCTCTTAGATACAACATTTGCTTCTCGCGGTGAGCTAGGCTCGTCAAAATTAGAAGAAGCAGTAGATCTTATCACAAAATCTTGTAACGCTGCCTTCACACTAGCCTGCTCGGAGGTTAAGGTATACCTTATACCCTTATAAGGGGTAAAAAGAAACCCTATTGGTGGAAACAAGAAATCTCTGAGCAGAGGAAAAACAGCAGACATTTTTTTAACCAGCCTAAGCTCACTGGAATCTGGTCCCATTATAAGGACGTCTTAAAATCTTTTAAGGAGTCAATCCAGAAAGCCAAAAGGGACTCTTAGAAGAACTTCACCAATGACATCGAATAAGTTTAATAGGCCAATCGCCTACGAAAGGTGTTCTCCAAAAACCCCATATCTCCCAGCTGCAATCGCACAGCGATCGGAGAAGGGCCACTTCTAGTACGGAAATTCTAGAAACCCTGGTCAGCAATCATTTTCCAGGCTTCACCTCTCAACCATACCACATTGTAAGCGAAAAAGGAGTTATCGCGGTAATGAATTCCTTTAAACCCGTCAAATCTCCGGGAATGGGTGGAATATTTTTCGGTGAATTGCAAGCTGCAAGCGATCTTATAAGCCCACTGCTAGCTAAAATCTACAAGGATTGCCTCAACCTGGTCTATATCCCCACGGAATGGGCCAAGGCAAAGGTAGTTTTCATACCCAAAGGAGGCAGAATATCGTGCAACAGTCCAAAGGATTTCAGACCAATTAGTCTGACCTCCTTCCTCCTAAAAGTTCTATGAGGATTCTCGGACGCCTATATTAAAAGATCGGCAAATCAAGCACTAATCTCCAACAACCAACACGCCTACTCTAAGGGCAAATCCGTAGAGAGAGCTCTACATGCTATCACTACTAAGATAGAGAATGGACTTGCCTTAAAAGAATTCACGCTGGGTACCTTTCTCGACATAGAAGGAGCCTTCAACAACGTTCTCCCAGCAGCGGTCACAAAAACTCTACGCTCACTAGGGGTAGAAGAGCCTCTTGTGGAATTCGTTGAGCTACTCCTAAACAAGAGAAGCATTATCCCTGAGCTGGGCAACTCATCGTTAATAAGGTATACCAACAGAGGAACCCCCCAGGGGACGTTCTTTCTCCTCTATTATGGAACCTGACGGTGAATGCTCTGTTATCTATGCTATAGTCCACCGGATGCCAAGTCATTGCATATGCCGATGACATAGCCTTCACAGTTACCGGCAAACAGCTTCCGGTGCTTGGCGAACTCTTGCAAAATGCTCTTAATCTAACAAATACTTGGTCTGGGGAATGTGGACTCAGCATCAGCAGAGAAAAAAACTGAGATAGTGCTTTTACCCGCAAACGCATTATACCGGACAGCCAAGCTGCCATAAAATCCTTGCAATGCAGTAAACCCTCAAAAAGCTAGCTGATAAATGCAACCTGAGCATTATAGGGGTTCCTGGCCACTGTGACATCTCAGGAAACTGCGCTGCGCTAGGAAAGGCACCAACCTGCAAACAATAACCTCCGCTGGTTGGGCCAGCCCTCCTTTTCTGCCGCAGCTGTAGGAACGAAGAGGAGATAGAAAGTGTAGAACACTATCTGTGCCACTGTCTCGCACTGTCAAAAAATAGGTACCGATGCTTCCACAGACACTCCTTTGGGGGTCCTGCGGAACTTGAATCTGCAAACACAAACGACATCTTGCGTTTCATCAGGCAAATGCGCTGGTTTAGTCTCACTGGGGTATAAATATTCTTCGGAAGTAGGGAAGTAGGAAGCAGGGACCACCGCGTGGTAGCACAACGGGCCACAACGCCCTGCGTGAGTCACCGTTTGGACAGCGGAGGCAACCACTTCAACCTAACCTAACCTAACCTATGTTTATTTCTCAATATTTTTACTTTGCTTAATTTTATTTCAAATTTTTAAGTTTAGTTAAAAAACAATTTTATTTAATTCAATTTATTTTTTATTAAATTCAATTTATAAATAAAAATTGGTTAAATTCCTTTAAAAGCATTTCTGTTATGTTGATAAATAAAAAAAAAATTCTATAACTAAATTTTATTACTAACATTTATCTGAAATTTCCATTCTAGCAATTGCGTTAGGTATAACTTAATATGGCCAACTTCCTAGAATCACAACGTTTATAACTAAACTAATGGTGCACTCGAGAGCTTCGCTGAGCTTTGGAAAACTACATGTTGTGTAGGCTCAGCCGCAGAAATTCTGTAAAGTAAACAGTCAATAAGTTCTAGCTTGTACTTCAAGCAGTAAACCTCTCTTGAGTGAAGTCTATGATCAAACATACTTCATGTAAGCACATACTACTACAAAATAATTTGCGTTTATATTCGAAGCTCTGCCGGCGTTGTGCACCACTGAGCTAAACAATGACAAAAGCATACCAAGCAAAGAATTTTAAGCTTTTATAAGGCTTATTTCATATGGCTAAAAGACTTATGACGTCAAGATGTCAAGATGTAGAGACCCTAGAAATCGAGAACACGACTTCTCGCGAGATTCTAGTTTCTCGAAGTCCTCGTAAGTCCCGCGAGCTTCTCGACATTCTTACTTAATCGCTGCATGGACAGTATTTATAAACTTGTTTTTTTTACTTGTGACTTTTTTGTTGATTGCATTACTTCAATGACATTTAACTGAAAAGATATTTATTATACATATAATTTTGTTCTCGAATTTCGAATTACTCGTAAGGTTCGCGATATTCTCGAATCTCGAATTTCTCGTAAAGTTCGCGAGATTCCCGAATCTCTATTTATTCGTAATACTCGCGATTTTCTCGACTTTCAATTCAGTCGCGGTAATATTATATATATTTCGGGGTTTTTTACTTGTGGTTTTGCAGAAATTTTGGCTTGTGCTCCAGAAAAAATCGTAAGCTCTATATAAAGCAGCAATGAATCGGTTAAGTTGAATGTCGAGAAGCTCGCGAGCCTTACGAGTAATTCGAGATTCGAGAATCTCGCGAGAAGGCGAGACTCGCGAGAAATCTCTCCTCGTACATGTTCGAGAAATTGTAAGCTTTAATAAGATGTATTAGTTGTTTGTGGTATTCCCTTTTTTTCAGTACTAATGTCATCAGGCATAAGGTTTATCTGTAAGATAACGTTATGCAAAGGGCTTATAGCTCATATAAAAAAAGGCTTATGTGAGTAATTATTATAACCCATTAGGTAGAATATAACATCCTTATTATAAGGCATATGGATCAAATAAAATTAGGCTTACATAAGGCCTTATTATGAGATATTGCTTGCTGTATTAGGACCCCTTATATGAGGCTCTAAATTAAAGAATGCATTGAGTACAATAACCTAATTATAATACGGTTTGTAAAACAGGTAGAAAAATGTATAGTACGCCACATTTTAACCTAATTATAAGTCCTATTGCACTTTTAAAATCAGGGTTGCATAGGACTTATGATACTCACTATCTAACTTTTAGTTCCTTTACTTATCTTTATAATCACATGTTGTTGTTGTTGTAGCGATAAGGAAACTCCCCGAAGGCCTTGGGGAGTGTTATCAATGTTGATGGTCCTTTGCCGGATGCACATCCGGTACGTTTTTATTTATTTTATTTTTTTATTTGTTTATTTATTTATTACGGCTTTCCTAAGCCTAAATTAAATCTATTTTACAATATTTATATTTGTCTTTTGGACTATGCAATCTAGAATAGTTACATCTATGTCCTACCGTAGAGTACTATGGATGGGATTCTTCCATGGGAGATAATGCGAACAAAGTGTTGTGCTAGTGTAGTATGTAGGCATTTTAGGAATGTTAGTAAAGCGCGAAGGCAACACCTGCATGGCGATGCACTGAGTTAATCGAGTGATGCGTTTGAGTATATGTTCGGTAACCTTTTTTGTATGCGTACAAGAGCTTGGAAGTTTTGGCGCTACACAGCAGAATAGTTTCGCTGCACTTCTATCGATGCTATGGAAGCCCGCCTGTCCAGCACTAAATTGGTAGTGTTCTACAATAATTGTACAATTTTTGTTTAAATTTATTGGAATGACATGATTTAATATCACGTACGTATGTTCCGGTACCAAGCCCGACCATCTGGGGAACGTCTTGGTATGACCACATGCGACCTTCCAGGCCAACCCGCTCTCCCACCCCCTAGATCCACGGGGAGTTGGGGGTCGGCAGAGCATCGGCTGTTAATGAAACAGGATTCCCCACGGATAGGTGGGGTTGAAATTTGGTTGGAGAAGCTATATAATGCGCTGGCAACACCTTGAAAGGGTTGCGCTACACAACCCCTTAAATCTATTTGGTATTTTAGTCGCCTTTTACGACAGCCATGCCTATCCGGGTATAATCTAACCCCCTAAATCGCTTATCCTAAATATTACAAAGTAATAAAGCCCAAAAGCCATGTTCAAAATGTCAGGTCACTGGGCTTTCGCGAATTTTCTTAAAACTCGAAAGCAAAATATCCCATTTCTGACCTTTTTCAAATTTTCACGATTCCTAGATCACCTAGCGAACAATTTTTTTCTCTCATGTTGCATTGCTATCGAGTTCTAAAGAATGCCCTTAAAAAATAAATAAATGTAATGCGCGATAACCTCCGAAGAGATATAAGGCCGAGCTTCTCTTCCAATTTGCGTCGTGCTCATATTTTTTTCCTACAAATTGGCGGGATGGGACCTCCTTTTTTAATGCCGACTCCGAAGGGCATCTGCAAGGCAGTTGAGTTTTCACTGAGAGATTTTCATGGCAGAAATACACTCAGAGGACTTGCCAAACCCGGCCGAGGGACGCCCCCGCTTAGGAAAATGTTATTCTAATTGAAAACACTTGTTTCTAAAGTTTTTGTCGTTGTTTTTCCGGAGCGTGAACCCATGATTTGGGTGTGGTAGGCGGAGCACGCTACCATCACACCACGGTTACTCAAATAGCGGTAGAAAGATTCTTTTAATGGACTTTTTAAATATCTTTAAATATCTTGCTCCCTGTCCCATCAAGCAAGAAAACTTTTTTATCCTAAATATTACAAAGTCATGAAGCTCCAAGCTTTATTAAAATTTTCAGGTGTCGAGCTATCGAGAAGCTCCTTGAAACTCGAAAGCAAAATATCTAAGTTCGGACGTTTTCTGTGATTTGGATGACACCTAGACCACCTTGTGAACAATTTTTTCTCCATGTTGTATTGTCGTCTAGCTCTGAAGTTTGTTATTAGTTTCACGAATCTAGCTCTACGGAAAGTTACTCAAATAGCGGTTGTAAGATTCCACATGTGGTAAATCGACTTTCAGAATATCTCGCTCCCTCCTTTTTGTTATTTTTTTTATTAAAACAACAGCTTGTATTGTTATTGTGTATGAAATGTGGTAAATAACAACATATGTGACCTGTAATCATGAAACGACCCTATTGTGCGAAAACAAGTATTCGAGAAAAATGCGTTTAAAGTTATTGTTTAGCTTGACTCTGTGTAGCGGCTGGCCGTTGTGTACGAATTTTGTAATTAAAGATAAATTAACTTCCCGAAAAGCTACAAGCTTGAAACTTGGAATATAGTTCAGAACCCGATGACAATGCAATAATAAGAAAAAAACTCCGATAGGTGGCGCATGGATCGAAATATTTCAAAAAATCGTAATTGTGACCACGATTTAGCTTTAAATGCGATTTGTGAAAAAACTAAGAAAGTTAGAAAGAGCGTTAAATTTCCTATAAGTATCACTCAAAAAGTGAAGAACGGTATTTTCGCACAATAGGGTCGTTTCATCATTCCAGGTCATATATGATGACGAAAAGTTCGAATACCAAACAGCTGTTCAAAATTAAATAAATTTTAAAATAAAATAACAATAACATTTGTTGCTGCTAGTGGATGTAAGATTTCACGCAAGGAGGAGAATGGCTGTTTATCTATATCATTTGGCATTGTTGTTACTATAATCTGTTGGAAATTATTTGTTGTTGTTGTGTTTTATCAGAAGTTTATAGTAACTACACTTTTTTTTAATTTTTTAGTTGCATTTTTATGGCTTGTTTTATCCCATTCCACTAACCACAAAACCACACAGTTTAACGCTTTGCAGCAAATTTACGAAATGAATTAATTAAAAAAGCAAATGACAAGAAAATATATTTATTTATAAAAGCTTACATAGTAAATCTAAGCATGTGAATATATTTTGTTATACGCTTTTGTTATGCGGTTGCAACAAAATATGGCCACCCACAATATCAAATATCACGGAAGACAAGAGGCAGAAATAAAAAAACGACTGCAAGAAAAGAAAGAAAAAAAGTTACTCTGCAGCAGGTGTCGTTTCTGTGGCTGACTACACGACCTACACACCCCTACAGGGAAATCAATAGCTTGTGAATATAGTAACAAAAAGAATGAAAATAATAATAATAATAAAATGTACATACGGAGTGCTTGCCAAACCAATGACAGACAGGACCCCGTTCTTTCCCGTAGCTTAGACCCAGGAAAACGCAAAACAAGTAATAATTTATTGTCTTACTTTTTTATAGCGAAAGGCTCATTGGATACAGAGTTTTTGGAGAGAAACCTTCCAAAAGGAATTTAGTTTCCTAATATGCAAACACTTAGATTGCGGGGCAGCAGTCTACAACATGGCGTTTAAAGTTATGACCCGATAGATACATGTTGAAAGAGAACACAGAGAAACTTCCCCGTAACGTAATGTCTCATGGCGATATTATGGGCTATCGATTAATTGAAATTAAACTGGTTTCGTTGGGCCACTTGTGGGCTGTACTCTGCCACAATGTCATTGGAAAAAGGTAAGGCAAAAAAGATCTTACGATTTAAAAGAGCGGTGTGAGTATGTACTTATATCACTTATCCAAGGTCGAAAAAACAATTGATAGAAGAATGTCACGCTGCGTGTAACTAAATTTAACAGGAAAATCTTGCGAGACTGAGAAGGTTTCACAAGCGAGTCAAATTTAAGCAGAAATGGGAATAGCAACGTGGTAATCGACATTCAGGTTGTTGCTGGAGAAAACACTTTCTTTATTTAGTCGCTAGTAAGCATGAAAGAAGTTCTACGTAGATATGAGCATAGTGCAGTGAGTGAAAGCCACAAAGAGAGGCCGTTGAGGCCGTATTGTACGAATTAATAAAAAATATTTTGTGCAGAATGGAAGACCTGTTTGACTTGCGTGATCAATTTTGAGCCTACATTTTTAAACCACGATCAATTATGATGATTATGACGAATGTACTAAGTCTCCCCTGTTAAAATTTCGAATTGTTTTCGAAATATTTTGATTAGAGTTTTATTACCTACAGGGTTCGTAGCACTAAGATTCATTCATGTGTGCATTTGTGCATTTTGAGTAAAAGTTTATTTTTGTATTCACCCAGACTATGTCAAATTTGCTATTTTTTTTTTAGGTAAGTAGGGCACAATCATTTTTGGCGCGTCAAGCACTCTACTTATACTTATAGATATGATAATGAAGTTCTTTTTATTTGATTTTTATTTTTGTGCATTTTGACCAGTTTGCTTTTGTTAGATCATGATTAAGCCATTAGCTTGGCTTAAATAATTAATACAAAGTAGCATAATCTTGCAATTCATAGTCCATAAAACAATGAAATTTATTGAAGAGAATACCGAGGGTGCCGAAAGAAAAAAAAAACCTACATATCATCGCCGATATGACAAGATTGCTTCCTCATTTAAAATATTTTTAGCATTCTGTACGAAAAATTTGTATGTATTACAAACTAGCTTAACCCAAGTCCCCAAGATGAAAAAAAAAAAAACATAAAATTAATGCGTTTAGTTCCATAGAAGGGGAATAATACTTAACTTTATTGAAAGGTGTGAAAAAATACTCCCCTGACACACTTGAAATGTTCTCTAATGGTCTTGAAACAATTCTGGGAACAATCGCGAAATTATTTGGCAATAGTTAAAAAATATCGTGTACCAATCCTTCAGATATAGTTCTCGAACAGCCTCTAAATGGCTCCCAAAACATATCCGAAACTTTCCAAAATAGTTTGAAATAATCATCTTCTGAGGTTTGAAATAATCGTGAAAAAAATCTTTAAAATATACGGAGATAATCTCGAAGCATTCACAAAATGATATAGGCATTGTTATTACGAAAACTACCAAGACACTTATACGAAAAAAAGCAAAACGGCCCAAAAAAGTCCTCAAATATCTTGAAATAGCCACTTGAGGTCTCCTCCAATAATCAAAAGACGGCTCTTAAGAGTTCTAAAACAAACTGGTACAGATACTACTTCGAAATTATACTCTAAGTAACCTGAAAACTGACTACTTTTCCAAAATCTATATGAGCCATGAACTTTACATACATATATCTTAAGTGTGAAGGTTGGGATATTTGGAAGTCTGGATGATCCGATTCGAGATGAACAAATGTTGTCATAGTACCTCAATCACTACAGGACGGCTACACTAATTTCGATGAAATTTGGCTCACAGCTAGTTCATATTCTAGAAGGATCTACTGCGTATATATATATATATATATTTTAGCGGCGGGTTTTGAGTTTCATAAAAATTTCCGAAAACAATACCATAATAATGCCGTGTTAGTTTTAAACGATCGAAATCGGCTTAAAATTTGCACGAATCGATCCATAATCCCCGCCTAAGTACGAAAGAAGTGCCAACCTTAAACCTTAACTTATCCCAAAATAGTTTTGAATTGATGCCAAAAAATCCCTAAATATTCCAGAAAAAAATCCAGAAAAAGTACTCAACACAGTTCCGTATAAGTTCCCGATATAGTACAAATACAGAGAAATTTCCAATGTGATTCTTAGAGAAGTCGCGCAGAGATCCCCAAATAGCCCCTTAATATTCTTTAAATCAGCATCCAAGGAGTGGATGCTTGTGAAAGGGCAATGCGCTACTGCTCAGTGTTGTCAAGAACTCTATATTTTTGACTCATATACCAAATATTTTTGATACACATAGGAAAAATACGGGTAGGGTGATGGAATTTTAAAAATTTTTCAAAAGTATGTGTTACCTGGAGCAATATGACCCACCCGTTTCCTAAAAAGATCGCTTGTAGATTTTTGCAGACTATTGGTTAACTGCACTCAAAACTTCATTCAAACTTATTTGGCCGTTCTGATGTGAGTAAGTCACAGGCACATGACGCGAGTAAGTCACAGACACAAACTTCTAAACTTCCACTTTTATAATATCAACAAGATTTTTAATATGAAATATGTGGTATCCCTCCTTTTGGAAGTAAGTTGAACATATTTTTGTTTTGTTCTCATAGATAAACAAGAAGAGAGTGAAACGATCACAAACCAACGTTCTACTGTGCTTCAAGACAGAATCGGCGTTGGTTTGAAGCAGAACCGACCGCAATTGACTACTGTTACGACTGCGCATGCGCCCAGTCTCTTTGGCAGAAACTTGCAAAGTTGGCTAAGTATGTACTGCTACACGATGTTCATTGGAATGATCTTCCGTCTTTCCTCGTCAAATTTGATTTCGAGACAAACCGGTTTCGGCATTGTGCCATCAGAACGAAAATCGACACCGATGATGACACAATGCCGAAACTGGTTTGTCTCGAAACCAGATTTGACAAGGGATGACGGAAAATCGTTCCAATATATATCATTTATCCACCCTGTCGGAGAATCAGTAAAACAAAATAAGTACTACTACACCTTTAAGTAAAAAATCTAGCCATGACCCCTTCAGCTGTTTCCTGCTTCAACTGGAAGAAATGGCTAGTCGATAAAGGATTGGGGTCAAATGAAGTAGTCATTGAGGGATCCATAATAAACCGTTTTACTCGGAAGGAATCATTAACGGAGCAAAAATTTGACTTAGAAACACTCTTTTCGGAAAAATATCTCTATTGCAAAAACACAACGAAATATCAAACACTCCTCTTAAAAATAGAAATTCCAAAAATAATGTTCCAGTTTTGTTATGAAAGAAATAAAGGTTTGGGATGACCTTTTCCTAATCAAAAGCAATAAAATCGAAGATTAAAGGTCCACATCAAGTTATTCTTCTATGGTTCCAATTATTCACTTATTCATCTTACAGATTTTGATCCGCTTAAGGTTGCATGTCGTAGTTTATCTACTAATTGTACTTGACTTATCGTCTCCACATATATTTTTATTTTCCCCTTCACGAGATTCCTAAAGGAAAACTTCTTCCTAAGTCTTCACATCACGATCTAAACATATTTATATATTTCTTTTTTTTTTTTTTTTGTACTGTATAAATTTTACCTAACTTCGTATCTCGTACCAACAGTTCCCAATGTCTTTTTCTATCCATATGTATTAGCGAAAGCCATTCGGAATGAGCATAAACAATATTTTTATTTGTCTATATTCAACAACGATTCTAGTTCCATCAGTATTGGATTCCAGCTAAAAGCAAACAAGATTTCAGGGAATACGACTTCCTACCTTGTAATTTTTTTAATTTTTTTACTAGAGAGGATACAACTAACAGCAGTCCCAAAGCATGAGCCACGAAGTATTTTAGACAAATGTTCATCGACCGACTTAAGGACATAATGATATAAGCTTTGTTGGCGAAAGCATAGAGAAAGTCACTCCGGCCCTATAAGTAAACTAATTGACTACCGAATGCGACAACAGAGAAATATAAAATCCACCATAAATTGAATAAACATATTGGGGAAGAAAGGGCATGCCCTGTTAAGTAAGCGCCAATTAACGACGGTCATGATGCGTTCCTGAATCCTACCAAGCTCCTCTTATTTGTAGCTTAAAATATAACACTTCAACGCAGTGGCGTAGAGAGGGGAGGCGGAATATATAATTTTTGAAAAATTTTACATATACATATTCATATATGCATTCATTTCTCGAAATGCCATTAACCATCTTGCAGTATTAAATTATTTATATCACTTTAAAATTACAAAGAAAAAATCGCCAACGATTTGCGTGAGGAAGTAAAAAGTATACGTGCAAATGAAGACATTTTTTCTGGAATTTACGAAGCTTCAAAATAAACTGCTGAAACTCTTGACATTGAGACAAAACACAAAAAATAGCGCGTAGACAAAAAAAAATTGGCCAAATTCTGAAGTCCAAAATACAAATGATTATTTTCGTGCAACAGTGTCTTGGAGAAAGATTCACTAAACATGAAAATATACTAGAAGGGTTTTCGGTTTTTTCAACCACGATTTGAATGAAATTGAAAAAGTAACTGATAAATTCATCAAGAAAATCGATTTTTATCAGGAATTTCTCACTGCAGAGCCACATGCTGTTTTTGCCGAATTAGAAGTGAGGAAAAGGTATTTTATTCGAAGAGGCGATATCAAACCTGGAAACTCTTAGGATGCGCTTGATCATTGTCCAGAAGCAAAATTTTCCGAATATCAACGTATTGCTGAGGATATTAGCTACCTTACCGGTATTGACATCAACCGCGGAACGCACTTTCTCAAGCTTCAAACCGATAAAGACGATTCTGAGAAATACGACAAAAGAAGTAATTATAATTGCTTTAAAATCTTTGGATTTTATTCTAAAATTAAAGATTAATTTTTGCCTAATTTTTTTTTTGCTGTAGTACCGCTTGAATGGACTGGCTGCTCTGGCTATTCACCATGACATTGCAATCACAGCTGATTAAGTCATAGATAAGTTATCGAAAAAATCCCGAAAAATTTATTTCCCTCTTTAATTATTGACAGACCTTTTCGCATATTAAGGGCGCCCAAGTAAAAAATGTATACCTATTTGTTTGTTTTATACAATGTAATAAGTGATTCTTATGATTATATAAAAGAACCAATAAAAATAACTTGAAAGTAAAAAAAAATTGTGAAAGTAAAGCCCCTCCATCACAAAAAGCTACCTGTTTTGAATTTCTTAAATAAAATATATATCGTTACTGCTGTATACAAGATGCATTGACACATTCAGTTTGTGCATTTTACAGCATTTTCTGCATTGTTTTCTACATTTAGTATGTATGTCTGTATTTAATATGTATGACACAGTGGTGCACTCGACGGGCTTCGTAAGGCTTCGGAAAAAAATTAGGCACTCGCATATGTACATGCCGTGCGAGAACAGCGACAGTGATACAATAAAGGAAGTGGTCAATCACTTTTAGCTTATACTTCAAGCAGTAAACATCTAACGCGTGACCTCTATGCTTAAACATTCTTCATCAAATAATTTGATTTGATTTACTACAAAAAAAGATGAGTTTGTATTCGAAGCTTTGCCGATATTGTGCACCACTGGTATGATGGCATGAAGTGCAGAAAATTAAAAACTGTATTATAATTTGCTAAAATTTTGAACGAACTAAACAAAAGCATCGCTGCATCAATTAGTTTTGCATCAGTGTAAAGTTAAAACCAAGTTGAGGAAGTGAAGCAATACATACACGCTCAGATAAAACAAAAAAATGTATGATATATATTTTTGTCATAGAAGCGCCAATTGTTACAGCAGTAATTATGCAGTGTTTTTAAACTTTGACTACTTATTGAAGAAACTTTAAGTGAAAATTTAGTTTTGCTAAAACACGCATGTAAAATTGACTCATGCGTGCGAAGAGCTTCAGCTGCTAGCCAACAGGTATAAGGCCTAAAAGTTTTGCCAAAAAATGCGGCAGCAGACGGAAGGTTTTAAGTCCGGAGCAAATTCCTGTAAGAACGAAATCAGCGACCTTGTAACCGATGTCCAAAAAGTACTTCACTCAAGGACGGAACATTTCTCGGCTCTCCTAAATGGGGACAGGGATTATGAACCCCGATGTCGCAATCGATGATGATGGAATTAATGACACCCTAACCATTTATGAAGAAGTCAGAATAGTATTAACCAGATTAAAAAAAAAACAACAAGGCCACGTTTCTGCGTAGCAATTCAAATAAAGTGGCGAGGATTTGTAAAGGAGCGTGTATCAGGTTATTTTAAAAATGTGGTCGGACGAGTGCATGCGCTCTTTGTCCAGTCAACAAGAAAGGGCATCCTGCAAACTACGCCAACTATCACAGAATTAGCCTTCATATTATAGCAAATAAGGTCTTGTCAAATGTATTGTGCAAAAGAATTAATACCCACCGTGAATCAGCGCTGATTGGACCTTATCGGTTCGGCTTCAGATAAATCTACGATCACCAGATTTTCACAATGCGCAAAATCTTGGAAAAACCCTCTTCGTCATCATCTGATGAAGCGGATATGGGAGTGTTCGAGTTAAAAGTTCTTGGAAAAATTTACGGACCTCTAGGCGTTGGCGACGGTGAGTACCGAAAAAGAATTAATGATGAGCTGTTAGAGCTTTACGGAAACATGAACATAGTCCAGAGAATTCAAACGTAGTGGCTATGCTAGCTAGGCCATGTTATGCGAATGAAAAATTATGCTCAAGCTAAGAAAGTATTTTTCGCAACGAGTCTTCAGGCCGTATGGCCATAGCACACACGTGTATACTGAATGACTCCAAATTAACCGAAGGTATAGGGTCAACCGAGCAGGAAGATAGGGATGAGCACGTTTTGTGTTCCTGTCTTGCGCTTGTGAGGTCGATGCTCCTGCTAGAAGGGGCGGCAGAGTTCGCAGATTTACAGGCAGCCTTTAAGCTAGTTCTTTGAGATCTTCTAATAAGTGTCTGCCAGGAGGACGTACAAAGATCCTTATTCCTTGGTTTGTCGTTGGGCAAATTCTGGTAAAACTACGGTCAATTTCAGTCTTTGTGAGGTATCTATTGACCTGCTAGCTGAAACCTAACGTTATAGGTTTTTCTGCAGTATGCCCATGTATGACTTTTGGAGATGCATTCAAAATTCGTTGCTGCAAATATTTTCTTATTATAATTTTTTCCATGCTCTACATTTATACATATTTCATTTAAATATAAATAAGTTGATGAAATAATTTCGAGATTATATAATAATGATGTTCATGCTGACAACAGAGGCGCTGGTATTTGAAGGCTGCGCTTTTGATGCTGCTGTTACTTTTGACAGACACAATGCGGTCAAATTAACATTAACAAGCCCCAATTCGAATGAACTTTCTGTAACAAAACCGTTGTTACCGTTGTACTAAATTGAGCATAAGTATAGGATGCGTACGTCAGTGATGCACAATACTAGCAGAGTTTCGAATATAAACGTCACATATTTTGTAGTGGTATGAGTTTAAATTAAGAATGTTTAAGAAAAAATTCATCACGTGAGATTTTTATTGCTTGAGGTACAAGCTAAACTGATTTATCGCCCGCTTCACTGATTCTCCGCTTCACTGATTCTCCGCTTTGCTCGCTCGACATGTACATACATATGTGAGCGTTGAATAGTTTATCGAAGCTTTACTAGGCTGTCGAGTGCACGACTGATGCACATGTATATAAATTTAATCTACAAACCCACATATCTACAAACAAACATTTGGTACATAACTCTGAAAATATATGTTTTATATAAAGATATATTAACTCATATGTTTGTATCCGCTTAGCGCTACGAAATGTCTGTTTTTTGTTTTTTTTTATACTCAGCTGAGCAGAACTCACAGATTATATTAATTTTGTTCGCATAACGGTACCCTGTAACGGCATAAACTAATCGAGATAGACATAAACTTCTATATATCAAAATGATCTGTGCGAAAAAAGAAATTCATTTAGCCATGTCCGTCTGTCAGTCGGTATCTGAGTAAATTTTGAGGTATCTTAATGAAATTTTGTATGTAAGTTCCTGGGCACTGATCTCAAATCGTTATTTAACATGTAAGGAAGGTTAAGTTCGGGTGTAACCGAACATTACATACTCAGTTGAGAGCTATGGTGACAACATAAGGGAAAATAACCATGTAGGAAAATGAACCGAGGGAAACCCTGGAATGTGTTTGTATGACATGTGTATAAAATGAAAGGCATTAAAGAGTATTTTATGAGGGAGTGGGCCATAGTTCTATAGGTGGACGCCATTTAGGGATATAGCCATAAAGGTGGATCAGGGTTGACTCTAGAATGCGTTTGTACGATATGGGTATCAAATGAAAGGTATTAATGAGTATTTTAAAAGGGCGTGGACCTAAGTTCTATAGATGGACGCCTTTTCGAGATATCGCCGTAAAGATGGAACAGGGGTGACTCTAGAATGCGTTTGTACGATATGGGTATCAAATGAAAGGTGTTAATGAGCTTTTTAAAAGGGAGTAATCCTTAGTTCCATAGGTGGACGCCGTTTCGAGATATCGCCATAAAGGTGGACCAGGGGTGACCCTAGAATTTGTTTGCACAATATGGGCATCAAACGAAAGGTGTTAATGAGTATTTTAAAAGGGAGTGGGCCTTAGTTCTATAGGTGGACGCCGTTTCGAGATATCGCCATAAAGGTGGGCCAGGGGTGACTCTAGAATTCGTTTGTGCAATATGGGTATCAAACGAAAGGAGTTAATGAGTATTTTAAGAGGGAGTGGGCCTTAGTTCTATAGGTGGACGCATTTTCGAGGTTCGCAATAAAGGTGGACCAGGGGTGACTCTAGACTTTGTTTGTACGATATGGGTATCAAATGAAAGGTGTTAATGAGTATTTTTAAAAGGGAGTGGGCCTTCGTTTTATAGGTGTTCGCCTTTTCGAGATATCACCATAAAGGTGGACGAGGGGTGACTTTAGAATTTGTTTGTATGATATGGGTATCAAATGAAAGGTGTTAATGATTATTTTAAAAGGGCGTGGGGCTTAGTTCTATAGGTGGACCCCTTTTCGAGATATCGCCATAAAGGTGGACCAGGGGTGACTCTAGAATTCGTTTGTGCAATATGGGTATCAAACGAAAGGAGTTAATGAGTATTTTAAGAGGGAGTGGGCCTTAGTTCTATAGGTGAACGCCTTTTCGAGATATCGCCATAAAGATGGACCAGGTGTGACTCTAGAATGCGTTTGTACGATATGGGTATCAAATGAAAGGTGTTAATGAGTATTTTAAAAGGGAGTAATCCTTAGTTCCATAGGTGGACGCCGTTTCGAGATATCGCCATAAAGGTGGGCCAGGGGTGACTCTAGAATGAGTTTGTACGATATGGGTATCAAATTAAAGGTATTAATGAGAGTTTTAAAAGGGAGTGGTGGTAGTTGTATATGTGAAGGCGTTTTCCAGATATCGACCAAAATGTGGACCAGGGTGACCCAGAACATCATCTGTTGGATACCGCTAATTTATTTATATATGTAATACCTGCCAAGATTTTAAGGGTTTTTTATTTCGCCCTGCAAAACTTTTCATTTTCTTCTACTTAATATGGTAGGTGTCACAACCATTTTATAAAGTTTTTTCTAAAGTTATATTTCGCGTCAATAAAACAATCCAATTACCTTACCATATTTCATCCCTTTTTTCGTATTTGGTATAGAATTATGGCATTTTTTTCATTTTTCGTAATTTTCGATATCGAAAAAGTGGGCGT
Organism: Eurosta solidaginis; assembly: GCF_040869045.1. NCBI lineage: Eukaryota > Metazoa > Arthropoda > Insecta > Diptera > Tephritidae > Eurosta > Eurosta solidaginis. Next base: position 242,317,435 of record NC_090321.1, read on the forward strand.
GGTCATAGTCGGATTTCGTTCATTTTTCATACCAAGATAAAGTGAGTTCAGATAAGTACGTGAACTGAGTTTAGTAAAGATATATCGATTTTTGCTCAAGTTATCGTGTTAACGGCCATGCGGAAGGGCAGACGGAAGACTGTGTATAAAAACTGGGCGTGACATCAACCGATTTCGCCCATTTTCACAGAAAACAGTCAACGCCATAAAATCTATGCCCCTACCAAATTTCAAAAGGAGTGGTTAATTTTTGTTCGACTTATGGCGTTAAAAGTATCCTAGACAAATTAAATGAAAAATGGCGGAGCCACGCCCATTTTTAAATTTTCTTTTATTTTTGTATTTTGTTGCACCATATCATTACTGGAGTTGAATCTTGACATAATTTACTTATATACTGTAAATATATTGAATTTTTTGTTAAAATTTTACTTTAAAAAAATTTTTTTTTTAAAAGAGGGCGGGGTCCTTCTCCGATTTTGCTAATTTTTATTAAGCGTACATATAGTAATAAGAGTAACGGTCCTGCCAAATTTCATCATGATATCTTCAACGACTGCCAAATTACAGCTTGCAAAACTTTTAAATTACCTTCTTTTTAAAGTGGGCGGTGCCACGCCCATTGTCCAAAATTTTACTAATTTTCTATTTTGCGTCATAAGTTCAACTCATCTACCAAGTTTCGTCGCTTTATCGGTCTGTTGTAATGAATTATCGCACTTTTTCGGTTTTTCGAAATTTTCGATATCGAAAAAGTGGGCGTGGTTATAGTCCGATATCGTTCATTTTAAATAGCGATCTGAGATGAGTGCTCAGGAACCTACATACCAAATTTCATCAAGATACCTCAAAATTTACTCAAGTTATCGTGTTAACGGACGGACGGACGGACGGACGGACGGACGGACATGCCTCAATCAAATTTTTTTTCGATCCTGATTATTTTGATATAAGTCTATATCTATCTCGATTCCTTTATATATGTACAACCAACCGTTATCCAATCAAACTTAATATACTCTGTGAGCTCTGCTCAACTGAGTATAAAAAGAACGAAATCGGAATATAATCACGCGCACTTTTTCGATATCGAAAATTTCGAAAAACCGAAAAAGTGCGATAATGCATTACCAAAGACGGATTAAGCGACGAAACTTGGTAGGTGGGTTGACGCAGAATCGAAAATTAGTAAAATTTTAGGCAATGGGCGTGGCACCGCCCACTTTTGAAAGAACCTAATTTAAAATTTTGCAAGCTGTAATTTGGCAGCTGAGTATGTAATATTCGGTTACACCCGAACTTAGCCTTCCTTACTTGTTTTTTATTACATAAAACAATTTGTTAGCTGCCGTAATGCTCCAGCAGTCGAAGATGCTACAATTGAGGGGCTTGCATTAACACTTTGATGCGCCTCTAATGTTACAATACAAGTTTACATTTTCCGTTTTTCATGCATTCAAAGCATTCGCGTATACTTTTCTCCCCCTCCGGTGGCAAGGCGGCTTTACCACATTGCAAAGTTGTGTGTGACAACTTAATTGTGCGCGTTGCAACTTGATTTTTAGTTGAATGCTAATTTTCGCACGTTGCGCTTGCAAAATTGCCGGTTTGCAAGTTATTGTTTTACTATTGCTGTTGGCTTAACTCTAACTCTTGCAAACCGCAGGTAGGCGCGTTGATTTGACGCGCACCGCCTCGTGGAGCGGATCAAATGTGCTCTTTTATTTAGAATGTTTTGAGTACCTACTGAGTTTCTTTTGTTGACGGATTTGTAGTCTAGAACCTGACTTTTTTATGCATAGATGGGTATATACATTTACACTGAAAAAACAAGCTGGTAAAACTAACCGAATTACGGATCAATTCAACCAAAATTTCTGTCAAGTTGTAGCCATCACAAAGAGCTTTTGGATCAAATTCCCATAAATGTTTGTTTCAACAGTCAAATGTACAAAAAAAAGAGTTCTTATACGTAAACCATAGCTCTGTTGTCTTAACGATTTTTCCTATCGACGCACTATGGCGCCTCTGCCCGAAAATCCTGGCAAAAATCAAAAATTTCGTGAAAGCGTTCGATAAACCTAATAGATGTATTTAATAGAAAATTTTCCAGGGATTAGGAATATATAATTCTTATTAAACAGAAAATGATATTTTAGGACGTAGAGCCGATCAAAGTTGATTAATTTTTAACACTTAGAAAAATTTGTGGTTTTTGTTTTTTTGTTGTATTAAAATTTGTTTTGTCTCTAAATAAAACGGCCTGCTACTAAAATAAAAATAAAAAAATCTAAGGTGCTATAACCTCCGAAGAGATCTAAGGCCGAGCTTCTCTTCCAATTTGCGTCGTGCTCCTCTTGATTTTCCTTACAAATTGGCTTGACGGGACCTACTTGTTTTATGCCGACTCCGAACGGCATCTGCAAGACAGATGAGTTTTCACTGAGAGCTTTTCATGGCAGAAATACACTCGGAGCGCTTGCCAGACACTGCCGAGGGGCGACCCCGCTTAGTGAAATTTTCTTCTAATTGGAAAACCTTATTTCTAAAATTTTGTTGTTGCTTTATCCGGGGTGTGAACCCTGCTACTGCTTTCATATATTATAACAAAAGGATATTTAATTCTAGGTTGAAGCGAGATATAAAATTTGTATTTTTTCATAAAAGTTTTCATATCTACCAGTTTTTCGAAAAGCCTATTTTTAGGACTTTTTTTCGGACTTTGATGGAAAATAAGAAAAAGGACAAAAAAGGTCTTCGTGAAATTTACAGTAGGTATATGCTAAATATTCAGTTACCTGAATTCATAAGCTAAGGTAATTTCACTTGGGTATAAATACGCGCCTGAGCAGGTATAGGTAAGAGGGAGGCGAATCGGTCACTTTTGTTGTTGGAATTTGTTAACAAAACCAAATTTTTCGGATACAAGCTGCATAATATACCTGGAGCTCATTTCTGTAATTTGAGTATATAAAGCAATGTTTAATACAACGCCCAAAATCAGTCGTTTTATGGAGTCTATAGAATAAAGTACTCTGTTTATTTAAATAAACATAAATATAGCTCACACATTTTTTTTAGTAAGATATACTCGATGGCAAATTTTAATATGTCTCTAGAAAATTCCAAACTATTTGAGGTGTTCAAAGCTTCAAGGACAAAAGCGGAGTTCGTTGAGTTTATTGTGACAGGATTACCAAATGAAGCATGCAACAAAGAAGACGAAGACTTGGAAGAAAAAATTGGCTTCCTCTACATTCCAATACAAAGAAAATGGCAAGCAGTCGGTCGTTCTACTTCAAGGCTGGCTAGCTGGTAAAAGTTTTTTGGAAGTAAATGCCTTGCACATCAACCAATCGAACTAGAGGAAGACCAACAAAACCTATAGAAGAATGTTCGACCTACACAAGGAAAAGGAAGCTGTCAGATTGTACTAGAACTATCGCCACGACTCATCTTTCAGAAGCATTGGCTATTAAATATAATATATTATTTTTTTCATTTTTCGTAATTTTCGATATCGAAAAAGTGGGCGTGGTCATAGTCGGATTTCGTTCATTTTTCATACCAAGATAAAGTGAGTTCAGATAAGTACGTGAACTGAGTTTAGTAAAGATATATCGATTTTTGCTCAAGTTATCGTGTTAACGGCCATGCGGAAGGGCAGACGGAAGACTGTGTATAAAAACTGGGCGTGACATCAACCGATTTCGCCCATTTTCACAGAAAACAGTCAACGCCATAAAATCTATGCCCCTACCAAATTTCAAAAGGAGTGGTTAATTTTTGTTCGACTTATGGCGTTAAAAGTATCCTAGACAAATTAAATGAAAAATGGCGGAGCCACGCCCATTTTTAAATTTTCTTTTATTTTTGTATTTTGTTGCACCATATCATTACTGGAGTTGAATCTTGACATAATTTACTTATATACTGTAAATATATTGAATTTTTTGTTAAAATTTTACTTTAAAAAAATTTTTTTTTAAAAGAGGGCGGGGTCCTTCTCCGATTTTGCTAATTTTTATTAAGCGTACATATAGTAATAAGAGTAACGGTCCTGCCAAATTTCATCATGATATCTTCAACGACTGCCAAATTACAGCTTGCAAAATTTTAAATTACCTTCTTTTTAAAGTGGGCGGTGCCACGCCCATTGTCCAAAATTTTACTAATTTTCTATTTTGCGTCATAAGTTCAACTCATCTACCAAGTTTCGTCGCTTTATCGGTCTGTTGTAATGAATTATCGCACTTTTTCGGTTTTTCGAAATTTTCGATATCGAAAAAGTGGGCGTGGTTATAGTCCGATATCGTTCATTTTAAATAGCGATCTGAGATGAGTGCTCAGGAACCTACATACCAAATTTCATCAAGATACCTCAAAATTTACTCAAGTTATCGTGTTAACGGACGGACGGACGGACGGACGGACGGACGGACATGGCTCAATCAAATTTTTTTTCGATCCTGATTATTTTGATATAAGTCTATATCTATCTCGATTCCTTTATATATGTACAACCAACCGTTATCCAATCAAACTTAATATACTCTGTGAGCTCTGCTCAACTGAGTATAAAAAGAACGAAATCGGAATATAATCACGCGCACTTTTTCGATATCGAAAATTTCGAAAAACCGAAAAAGTGCGATAATGCATTACCAAAGACGGATTAAGCGACGAAACTTGGTAGGTGGGTTGACGCAGAATCGAAAATTAGTAAAATTTTAGGCAATGGGCGTGGCACCGCCCACTTTTGAAAGAACCTAATTTAAAATTTTGCAAGCTGTAATTTGGCAGCTGAGTATGTAATATTCGGTTACACCCGAACTTAGCCTTCCTTACTTGTTTTTTATTACATAAAACAATTTGTTAGCTGCCGTAATGCTCCAGCAGTCGAAGATGCTACAATTGAGGGGCTTGCATTAACACTTTGATGCGCCTCTAATGTTACCATACAAGTTTACATTTTCCGTTTTTCATGCATTCAAAGCATTCGCGTATACTTTTCTCCCCCTCCGGTGGCAAGGCGGCTTTACCACATTGCAAAGTTGTGTGTGACAACTTAATTGTGCGCGTTGCAACTTGATTTTTAGTTGAATGCTAATTTTCGCACGTTGCGCTTGCAAAATTGCCGGTTTGCAAGTTATTGTTTTACTATTGCTGTGGGCTTAACTCTAACTCTTGCAAACCGCAGGTAGGCGCGTTGATTTGACGCGCACCGCCTCGTGGAGCGGATCAAATGTGCTCTTTTATTTAGAATGTTTTGAGTACCTACTGAGTTTCTTTTGTTGACGGATTTGTAGTCTAGAACCTGACTTTTTTATGCATAGATGGGTATATACATTTACACTGAAAAAACAAGCTGGTAAAACTAACCGAATTACGGATCAATTCAACCAAAATTTCTGTCAAGTTGTAGCCATCACAAAGAGCTTTTGGATCAAATTCCCATAAATGTTTGTTTCAACAGTCAAATGTACAAAAAAAAGAGTTCTTATACGTAAACCATAGCTCTGTTGTCTTAACGATTTTTCCTATCGACGCACTATGGCGCCTCTGCCTGAAAATCCTGGCAAAAATCAAAAATTTCGTGAAAGCGTTCGATAAACCTAATAGATGTATTTAATAGAAAATTTTCCAGGGATTAGGAATATATAATTCTTATTAAACAGAAAATGATATTTTAGGACGTAGAGCCGATCAAAGTTGATTAATTTTTAACACTTAGAAAAATTTGTGGTTTTTGTTTTTTTGTTGTATTAAAATTTGTTTTGTCTCTAAATAAAACGGCCTGCTACTAAAATAAAAATAAAAAAATCTAAGGTGCTATAACCTCCGAAGAGATCTAAGGCCGAGCTTCTCTTCCAATTTGCGTCGTGCTCCTCTTGATTTTCCTTACAAATTGGCTTGACGGGACCTACTTGTTTTATGCCGACTCCGAACGGCATCTGCAAGACAGATGAGTTTTCACTGAGAGCTTTTCATGGCAGAAATACACTCGGAGCGCTTGCCAGACACTGCCGAGGGGCGACCCCGCTTAGTGAAATTTTCTTCTAATTGGAAAACCTTATTTCTAAAATTTTGTTGTTGCTTTATCCGGGGTGTGAACCCTGCTACTGCTTTCATATATTATAACAAAAGGATATTTAATTCTAGGTTGAAGCGAGATATAAAATTTGTATTTTTTCATAAAAGTTTTCATATCTACCAGTTTTTCGAAAAGCCTATTTTTAGGACTTTTTTTCGGACTTTGATGGAAAATAAGAAAAAGGACAAAAAAGGTCTTCGTGAAATTTACAGTAGGTATATGCTAAATATTCAGTTACCTGAATTCATAAGCTAAGGTAATTTCACTTGGGTATAAATACGCGCCTGAGCAGGTATAGGTAAGAGGGAGGCGAATCGGTCACTTTTGTTGTTGGAATTTGTTAACAAAACCAAATTTTTCGGATACAAGCTGCATAATATACCTGGAGCTCATTTCTGTAATTTGAGTATATAAAGCAATGTTTAATACAACGCCCAAAATCAGTCGTTTTATGGAGTCTATAGAATAAAGTACTCTGTTTATTTAAATAAACATAAATATAGCTCACACATTTTTTTTAGTAAGATATACTCGATGGCAAATTTTAATATGTCTCTAGAAAATTCCAAACTATTTGAGGTGTTCAAAGCTTCAAGGACAAAAGCGGAGTTCATTGAGTTTATTGTGACAGGATTACCAAATGAAGCATGCAACAAAGAAGACGAAGACTTGGAAGAAAAAATTGGCTTCCTCTACATTCCAATACAAAGAAAATGGCAAGCAGTCGGTCGTTCTACTTCAAGGCTGGCTAGCTGGTAAAAGTTTTTTGGAAGTAAATGCCTTGCACATCAACCAATCGAACTAGAGGAAGACCAACAAAACCTATAGAAGAATGTTCGACCTACACAAGGAAAAGGAAGCTGTCAGATTGTACTAGAACTATCGCCACGACTCATCTTTCAGAAGCATTGGCTATTAAATATAAAAAGGACGAAGAAAACATCAAGTCTCATATCATAGGAGCAGTTGCATTAGCACGTCCAGTGCGACTGAGAAGGATCAAAAACAGCATTCCGACACCCCTAAATGCGCTACCTAGGACATACACTCCTGAAGAGTCTTTGACGCTGTTTATAAATCTGGGGGTTATCGAAGGATAAATATAATATATTGCGTGAGTCATTATTGCAACATAATGCCGATCTTTTCCCTGGATACAAACAAATCGCTCAAGTCAAGAAAGAATATATTAATAGAATACCAGTGTTTACCTTTAGGAAAATTGTCTGAAGAAGCTCAAGAACCTAAAAACAAGGACTACAAAAGATATAGAAGTACTAACGTTTGTAAAATCTCACGAGTTAGACAAAACGAGGACATTTTCAACATGTTGGTAATCTATTCTGATCCAGTCATATCATCCATGAGGCATGTGAGATCACAAAAAGATCTTGCATACACCTATAGCTCAGAAATGGCTTCCTTGTTAGTTATATTTCCAAGTGACGAAGATTACTTTAGGATCAAATAAATGTTCCACCTTTTTCTATCACAACAAAAAAATTATTTAGTACATAGTTTTGTTATTTGATTGAAAAAAAAGTAATCAATAAATACAAGTTTATTATTTATTATAAATAATACAGTTATTTCATTTAGTAATTATAATCATATAATTTTCGTGTTTACATCTTTTTAAAATTTATCAAATTTTAAGATGAATTTTGAAGCACCCTTATGTATATTTATTTTAAAGCTTAGGCTTTGGCTATCAGAAAAGTAATACATTTTTACAGAAATCAATAAAATTGGTAAAGCGCTTATTAAGATAAAACTGTTTATCATAAGTGGACAGTGCTCAAAAATTTATTAGATCATCTTTGGCTCAAATACAACAATATTGAACAACTTTTAATAATTTTTCTTAGTTAAGTATTAATAAAATATTTGGTTTTTGAATTTTTCAAAAATATGTAAGTAAATTTATACAATGAATTTTCAAGCAATGTTTATATACTTATCGCCTAGCGTACACATTTCACTTTTATAGGAATATAACATCTTAGAAGAAGTAATGCGTCCACCAAGTTTGGTGGAGATTGATAACCTTGCTACTAAGACAAAACTTTTAATCATAAGTGGGTAGAGCCACACTCCTTCATACAAGTTGTTGTTGTTGTTGTAACAACGTTTCGCCCCACCTGATAGCTGCGATCGATCACAAATTGTCATCAATATCCTCTAACGGGTGTCCAAGGAAACTTGCTGTTTTGAAAGGGGTGGACCATATGGAAAGGGGTGTTAGAGGCGTTGGTTCCACATTACAATTAAAGAGATGGTTGGTGTCATGTGTTGACACATTGCAAGCGGGGCATACATTTTGTATGTCGGGGTTGATTCTGGATATGTAAGAGTTTAACCTGTTACAGTATCCTTCATACAAGTCATAAGTTTATCTGATTTCATGTTCATATATATCCTCAAAAAAAAATGTTCAAATTTTGTCCTTCCGTTTTTAACAATTTTTTTTTTTTTGTATTTGTCTACAATTTTTCAATATGGACGAATTATTGTGAAGCACCCTGTTAATATGGCAGCCTGTATTTTAAATTGTACAAATTCCAAATAATTAGCTTTCAGGTGCAGTATAAATCTTTAAAATATCTTCATTAGTTCAAAATTATGATTTTTGCAAAGAAAAAACTCAAAAGGCGCCATAGTGCGACGTAACGATCCCCATGTAAACTGTTAAAATAATATTACATCAACATAAGAATAACAATGTTAATATAACACAGATTTCTATGTCTCCAAGAAGAATTACGTAGTGAACGCCGTGAGCGTAAATTAACAAGTAAAGTTGTCTAAGTTCGGGTGTAACCGAACATTATATATTCAGCGTGAGCTTCTATTGCACATTTCATTTCAGATAAATTATTATTATCCAATTTTGTTACGATATGTAAATTTTCTTCGAGTTATGGCTCGCGAAGCATCGAAAATTGCTTAGACAAAAAAGGGGCGGTGCCACACCCACTTTTCAAATTTAAGCGTTTTCCAATTTAATGTTATAATTCAATTTAGAAAGTAAAATTCTACTGATACAAAACTCTTTTTCGCTGAGATATAGCTTATTATTTTCGTCTGCGACCCTTTTAAAAATCTTTTATATAAAAGTGGGCGAGGTCTTTAATCGATCTCGTCCATTTTTTCTAGAAATATTTCCTGCTATAGGGAAAATTTGTGTACCCAATTTTATTAAGATCCGTTAGTTTTTCTTCGAGTTATGGCTCCCGAAACATAGAAAATTGCTTAGTCATAAAAGGGGCGGTGCCACCACCATTTTTTAAAATTTGAATTTTTTCGTATTTATTGTTATAACTCCACTTGGGAAATGAAATACCGTTGTTATAAAACTCTTTTTTTTGCAAAGATATAGCTTATGTTATTCGTCCACGACCCTTTTAAAAAACTTTTATATAAAAGTGGGCGTGGTCTTAACCGATTTCGTTGATTTTTCTTCAAAGCATTCCTTATAGTAAAGGCAACCTCTCTGCCGAATTTTGTTACGATAGGTTTAACGATTTTTGATTTATGATTAATAATATTTGTAAAATTGATTGTGATGGGCGGTACCACGCCCATTAAAAATTTTTTTTTTCTAATTTTTATCAAGAGTCCAATATCATATATATATAAAAAGTGGGCGTGGTTATCATCCGATTTCGCTCGTTTTCAATAACAATCTATTCTGGGTCCAGCTAAGCTCGTGTCCCAAATTTGTTGAAGATATCTCAATATTTACTCAAGTTATCGTGTTAACCGACAGACGGACGGGCATGGCTCAATCAAATTTTTATTCGATACTGATGATTTTGATATATGGATATAGACTATATCTATCTCGATTCCTTTATACCTGTACAACCAACCGTTATCCAATCAAAGTTAATATACTTTGTGTGCAAAGCATAGTGAATTAGTTTTCACAGATTTAAAAAAAAATGTGAATGGTATTTGTCATGACGAAAAATTGTTTCATCGCACATTATCATTAATTCGTCCTTAGCCACCTAAGCGATTTTGGCTGTTTCGCGAAAAGTCACGCCAGCTATCTCTGTTTCGCGATAGCTCACTCCAATTGGAAGAACCAAGGGAGGCCAAGTCTGACTCCACCTGCCTCTCCCAACATTTCGCTTAATTATCTTCATAACTGCACTAATCTCATACAGCTCATCATTATATCTCCTTCGATACTGGTCGTAGAAATCACGTGATAAGTGACTTGTAGGACGTGATTTTTGTTCGCCGAGTGACGACGTTATTTGTTGGCAAGAGTTATTCTTCGTTTTATTTCTAAGTTGTCATTGTTTTCTTTTTTCATTTTAATGCTGATTCCTCCATTGACGTAGGACTTCATAGTGTCGAATTTATATCCATTAACATTGACGTGGTTGCCTAGGCGTGAATGCGCTAATTTTTTATTGGTTAACAGTAGGTAGGTAGGTAGGTAGTTCGTTTTGTAGTCGTTTACCGCAAGTTCCACTTTTTTGCCTCTTCATCTAATCCAGAGAAGTTATAACTTGCGGCGCGTTTGTTAAGGTCAATTATATCAATGTCACCAGCATCGTCATCACCATCATTAATTGGCGCATAACCATCTACCCATTTTGGCCATTTTGAAAAAGTCACGCCAACTTTCCCTGTTTCTGGGTAACTGACGGAAATTGGGAGCACTAAGAAAGGTCAAGAATTAATCCACCTTCCTCTCCCAACTCAGTGGAGGTGTTTTTCTTCCTCTGCTACCAAACTGCGGGTTAGACTGAAATGCTTTCGGGGTCAATTCGCATAACATGACCTAGCTAGCAAAGCCTTTGGGTTTTTGGTTCGCTGCACTATCAAGCTTATACAACTCATCATTATACATCCTTCGTTACTCGCCGTTTCAAAGCCATTTCATCTTCTCCCGACACCGTCCATGATTCTGAGCCATTCATCAGGAGAGTTATGTATGATGATTTTTTCTACTAGAAATATATTATAACAGTACTTTACCTGTATATTGGCCTTCATATGTATTCATTTATGCCTGTTTCTACGTCGTTCTTAGTTCACGTTCTAATTATTGTTTAAAAAAGTTAGCAGTGCGTGACCGTATAGTGGCAGCAATTATAACAACTACGCAAAACATCTACAAATTAATAATACTTGCACTTAAACTACATGCATAAATTTTTTAGTTCCCCCATGTTTTGTTATTTCAAGAGAAATAAGGTACCACTTAAATGCTCTGTAAAACTGCCAATCATCTCGGGCAAAGCAAACACAATGCAAAAGAGCTCTTTTAGTGTTCTTAGACAATGCGCAGTGAACAATTTTGGTTTCGAGACTGGTAAAGAGGAATTAGGTCGTGCAGTTGGTAAAAAAATTTTCAAAGAATAACTACGTATGCTATCGACCTGGCGTTCGTTTCACAAAACATACAAGTTTTGTAATACAAGAAAACTTCCAATGCAAGTAAGCTTAAAAAGCTTTGCCTGATGACGTTGAACAACACCACAAGCTACGGAAGGAGTGGGGAAAGTCCTCTTAGAGCCACTATAAATTAAAGTGCCTTCATACGAAGCGAATACCTTTCGTGGCTAAACAATACAAAGTACTTTCTTTTTCCACAGAAGGAATCAGCGTGTTAAAATCCCCTCTTTTCGAACATTTGTTATGCGCTATTGATCTCTCATCTTACCTGTCTTGATGTATGACTCAGAATCAGGACGTTTTCGTGAAAAGGTGGAGTGACCATTGAAATGTTCGAGAAAAAAGTTATTGGGCAGATAGAAGGTTCAGTGAATCATGAAAAAAAATATATATTAATACAAGGTGTTATGTATCTCTTACGCTATTTCCGCCGAGCTTATCTTCCTACTACTTTTAAATTTTTCGTACATATTTACGGAACGGGATCTATTATCAATGTAGAAATCACGGCATGTTACAGCAAGAATTTTAATGGTCCACTCCTAGTCTCAAAAGGAGGATAAATTATTATTTGTCTGGTCGGCAGGCATCAGGAACGTAACAGCTTAGCCCAAAAGAAAAAACAAAGTATGCCACAGGGGTATGTCCTATCCCCGATTTTGATTGATTTCTATATATCCTAACTTCCTTCGCCCACTGAAGAAGGTACTATTGGTACTATTGTATTCAACGCCGATGACTGCACGCTAATGGCAACAGGTTCCGCCCCATCCATTGATAAAATATGCAGTAAAATAAACGACTATCTCCCTAGTCTCTCCAGTTTCTTCGCCTCGTGAAATCCGCTATTATCACCGACCAAATCTTCAGATACCTTATTTACAACGTGGACGAAATATATGTCGACCATATTGGACATCCACGTCGATGGCATTACGCCACCGCCTCTCTTACATTAAAAAATACTGAGCCTTAACATATTCCTCAAACATCTTCGCGGCAGCACTTGGGGAAAAGATAGGGAAACGCTGATTACCACTTACAAATAAATTGACCGGCCGCTTGCATGCTACGCACTATGGTGGCCAAGATACACACTGGAAGAAACTACCGCTCCCAAAACTGCTACGGGCCGTGTTCTTATGTTCCCCAAACAGATTTTGCTAAATAACCAGAAACCTGGGTCTCCCAACAGACATCTGATTGAAGAGCCCCCGCCTCCCTTTACCCATCTCAGAAAATATTATGAAGAAATATGGCACCTGAGAACTCATTAGTATGCAAAAGAAAAGCACAAATGCGGTCCTCAGTGATGTGCCCAAAATGGAGTCGGACCTCTATTCCAGGAATTTCCCGAAGAACACCGTTCTTAAAGTCAAATTCCATGAACTTGCAGCTGAGGAAAGCAGCCTCAAAACTCTTACCTATTCAGAATAAACCCCGACAAACTTAATTTTTATCCTGCTTTTAGCGTGTCTCCATATGACACCAACCATCTTTTCAACTGTTTTCTTTTATTTAGCAACTTGCAAATTTAAGGGTGCTTGGTTTTTCCCTTTTCTATAATACTGCATCCAATCACTTTCCTGCTTACTTTCTCTTCATCTACCTTAAACTCTCAATCTCGTTTTCTGTTTCTGCCGATCTCTGTGACTTCCCATGAGTTTTCGATCTATAAATTCTTCGTCTTCATAATTTTCCCTTTAGTTACTTCATTGTCGAATTTGCATTCGTTTTCTTTGTCTAGTTTCATCGTTTGCTGTTTTATTTGTCTCTTCGTATCTAATTCTTTTTTTCAATATACCTCGCTCTTTTAACTCTCCCTCATTTTTGTTTCTACCCTTTATTCTTGTTTTTACCCTTATTCTTAACCGCTCTCATTCTAATTTTCCTTTCTACTCTGAATATTATATTTTAGCTCTTCATTTTTCTTCCTCCTTATCTCTTTGGCTATTCACTGATTCATCAACGTTTGTTTCTTCCTATGAAATCATTTATTTCCATAGCTTAACTTTTGTTTGTTTTGTTTTCTTTCAATTCGTTTTCGCTTCTTATTTTCTCTTATGGATATCATTCTATATTCATTTTGTCTCTGTATAGTCCTTTGTATTTTAATTTTACAGTTTTCTAAATTCTTGATCTCTCTCTATTTTATGGTCGTTTGCTGTCAAAAGAGTTTGCATTATGTCAGTTTGGACTAGATGTCGATAAAGCAGTTCACAGTAAAAATTATCCTAGAATTTTTTGTTGGTTTATTTCCCGTTCAATATGCCTGGTTTTAACCACAAATTTGGCCGCATCAATAAAATTGGACTGTCAATGCATTCATTTTACGTCGAATACATTCATTTTCCTTTGCCAATTTGCGTCTTATCCATAAGTAATGCAACAACGTGTGAAATAACTGAAAATAATGAAACGGGTAGTGAAATAAATGAGCGAAAAATTTTAGCGTGGGTTTTGACCACACACTGCTTTATCGACTTCAAATCAATTGTGTAACATAATGGAAAAGTAACTGATCTCAACTGACAGGAAGATAAAATTAGACACAGAGACAGAGCTTTATGTCAGTCATTTTTACCTAATGAAAAGCAACCAATATGCGGTATTATTATGAATTGAGGGAAATCCAATTCGTAAACGAAAAAACAAAATTTTGCCAACATGTGAGCAAAGGAAGTCTTAATGTCAAGTTCTTCATATCGATGGGCAATTGCTGTTATCACTTATTTGTATTTTTAATTGTCACTTAGTAGTCAATGCAGATCGCAAACGCAATTGAAATCCAATGGCAAGCCGTTTTCATTGGCAGGACAAAGTTTGCGGCCAAATTTGACTTAACATAAATATGAAATTGTGACTCATAATTGACTTGAAGTCGATAATGCAGTGAATGCTCTAAATAATCACCCAACATTTTTGCACATTTACATCACATTCTGTTCCATTATTCCCAGTTGGTTCGTATGCTGCCGAATTATAAATTGGTGTCTAAAAAAATGCCAGATTTGTCATTTCGGTGAGGCTTCACTCAGGTGTCATTTCGTTTGACACTTAGTGGTCAAAAAGGATGTGAAGTGCAGTTGACGGCTTTGAAATGTCGTTTCGATTGAAATCACATTACTTGATTCAGTGAAAAACAAGTAAAAGCACAATCTATCTATGCTATCAAAGAGTTAATCGATGTTAACTGTAAAAGTATAATATATATATATATTGTAACGAATTTACTGAAATGCCGCTTATTCAAATCTTCTACTAACGTTCGAATCACTAAACTGTTGAATAAATAACTCCACTATTCAATAATGCAAAATGGGCTTTATTAAATTACTTCACAATAACACTTTTACTTCGCAACTGATAGCTTGCTTAAATCAAACTGATCGTCGTGCCTCAACTGTTGCTGCGTTTTGTACTGTTTGGTTTCCTCGTTGACATATTTCTAGGCGCTTCTATTTCTAGAATTTACTAGTTAGTTATCAGCTATAAATTTCTCAGCTATAACTACAGATGCACGATTTTAAAGCTTTTCTCATAGCCCATGCGCGTGTATATGTGAGTGGTACTTGCACAAATGATTTCATGCTTTTGGGAGTATCTCAAATATATGCATGTGTTTGTGGGTTACTCTCCGCTGCTGGTGTGGACATATGGGTAGTTATAATGATTGATTTGTTGATGTGCATACGAGTCTCTGCTTAGTGTCGGCTTAGAGATGATAATATCCCTTAGTGTTGCTAATATTCGTCACAATATATATATATATATTTTTTTTTTAGTGACTCGATATCGTCCTATAAGGGGCTTTTGTCTTGCATTGATAGAAAATCGTGCACAAAAGCGCATGACACAGACCTTTCGAATAATTGAAAACTATTTGAGCTCACTACTGTGTATATTATGTCCGGCACCACACTTACATGGTATCTTTCTTATGTCTCTTATTTCTTTCAATTTTACTTTTATGTTATTGCTTCTAGTTTCAGTTTTTTTACCATCATTTCTGTTGTCATTCTTGTATACCTTTTCATATAAACATATGTGCCAACTTTTTTTTGCCTAGACGAGTATTTGCAAAGCTGGTTCGTGGACATTGACAATGATTCTTTGACATAAGCAATGCATAATTGTTGTTGTTGCATGCTATTGCTCCCATTTAAATGTGTGCACTTTTTTTGGGTTTTTATCTTGCGGCAAGTTAAGAGCTGAATAACTACTACGTGTATTGAGAAAGGGGAAAAACAAGAAACTATACAGAGCAAAAAAAAAAAAAACAATATGAGTATTCTGTAGTAAAACTAGATTTTTTTAATTTGCCATGAATTGGAATATTTAAGTATTTCAATTTACGCTTTTTATATGCTTATTGCTATATGCTTATTGCTATTTATATGCGTTGCTTTTGTTGTTCTTGCAGCTGCAATTGCGGTTGTCCATTCGCTATTATGTTAGGTAGCTCTTTTATTTTGCTCCTTCTTCTACTTCAATAGCTAACATGTTTTTATTCCGCTTTGAAAATAATTGACATGGAAACTTATTACCAACACACACATACATATGTTCATGCGTATACATGCTTACTTACTAGCTGATAGAATAGTGTCAATGGAGCAAAGGCAAAAAGTCGCACATGTTGGTTGGTAGAAAGCGTAGAGATTAGAATGGCAGCAATGCATTGCAAAACTCGTCTTACAAAAATGAGTCTTCACTTTTTTTCGTACCACAAATGCATGCACTCTAAGTTTGGTCGTTTTTGCTCTTCCTCTTTGGCTCTTGTCTCAAAATATGCAGGTATCACAATAAATCTTTAAAGATTAACTATTTTAAAAAAAACTCCTTCAGCAACGATTCCAAATGCGTAAACACCTTAGTTCAAGCTTTTTCTTCTAAATAGTTGTTGTCCTAACTGACCAAGCCGTGGTTCTCCTGACCCTAAACAAGCGTTTTTACGCAACAAAAATTGAAATTGCTCTCTTCTTCATCACTTGATACACCCTCCTCTACCACAACGGCCTTTTTCCAGCGGTATGAAAGCCCCTTTTTTTGTCATTCTTTGTCTTCTCACTATAATTGCTTTCCTTAGTTTCACTTTAGTTTCCCTTTATTTTGTCTTCTTTGCCCTTCTTTACCAAAATCTTCCGTTTTTCTTCTCAATCCAATTTTTGTTTCTTCTCTTTATTCCATTTGTAACTATATTTTCACCTTTTCCTATTCCGATTCCTATTTTTTTGTCATTCCTAGCCCTATTCCTATTTCTAATAATTTTCCTTCTCCTTTTCCCGCTAAGAGATGCTGAGGCAAACATGTACTCAGGAAACGAGTCAGCATCTCTCGGTGAGTTATGCTCCTCGTTGGAAATCGACGAAGTTGTAGGCATGATTATAGAGTCTTGTTACGCTGCATTTCGCCGCTCCTGTTTCCTGGCCAAGGAAAAAGCAGAAACCACCAAGGTGGTGCTCCGAGATTTCCTCGTTCAGTAAGAACAGCAAACATCTATTAAATCAAGCTACACTTGGCGGATCTTGGCAAGCTTACAGAGATGCCATAGAAACCTTCAAAAGGACTGTAAATAAGGCGAAAAGGGATTCTTGAAAAAACCTTTGCGACAATATAGAGGGAAAGTCGAATATTATCAGGTTATGAAAGGTTCTTTCAAAAAGTCATTTGCACCGAGTTCAATTTAAAAAGTCAATGCTGGATGGGCGTAAGACAGCGGTAAAATATTGAAAGCTTTAATGAATATGGACATTCCTGGCTACATCAAAGAAATACCAACATCTGATCACACTCCGGTCAACTACGCCTTCATTAAATAACCTCTCACAAGGTGGAATGGGCCATCGAACTCTTCGACCATTTTAAATATCCTGAGCTCGATAATATAATTTCCGTAGAACTACAAGTGACAAGTGAAATTCTATGTTCCATGCTCTCGAAAATCTATAATGCCGGTCTAAAACACTGCTATACTCCAAAAAATATGGACAGAGGCCAAGGCAGTCTTCATACCCAAACGAGGACGGGATTCACATACAAAGCCTTGTGATTTCAGGCAGATAAGCCCTACGTTCTGTCTCCTTAAAACCCTGGAAAGGTTGCTTATTCTACACATTAGGTATAACATGTACACAGGAAAACTTTCCGGCTCCCAAAACACGTATTCCAAAGCCGAAACCGTATAGACAGCATTCCAACCTATCACCAGGAGGATAAAGAAAGATATTGCTTTTAAGGACTTCACTCTTGGCATCATTATCGACATGGAGGCAGCATTTAACAACCAATGTCTACCAGCAAGCCGTAGTCGACTTCTTATGTCACATGAGGTTCCACCTTTCACTTGTGAAATTCTTGGAGCAACAAGACGAACTATCGAATCATGTCTATTAGACTAGTTCATGACACGCAACGCGTCCAGGGGCATTCCCCAAGAAGGTATCTTCTCCCACACGCCTCAAATCAGCACAACTAAATGAAGTAAGGCTTGAAATCTCACCAGAGATTAAATACCTCGAAGTTATCTAACACTGGAACAAACATGTCGAGGACAGATCCAGAAAGGACATAGCTGTCCTTACGCTTCTAAAGCAGCCGTGGCAAATTAAGCCCCACATTGTGCATTGGTTTTACATCGTGATCGTTTGCTGGACGGTACTTGCTTCTCCCCTTACCACCTGAAAACACTTCCTCATATCTACATTTACCGCAAAAGCCTATTTCAAATGGGAAGTAGGACCCACCTGTGACACCTCACCTCCACAAAAATTACCTCGAATGAACAAGAACCGAACTAGGGTACTTAACCATCTCCATCGTCTCTCCTTGAATTCATTGATTGAAAATTTAACGGGATAATGTCTGATGTGAGTACAAGGCGAACGTATCACTCCCAACGAATGACTTCTGTGACAAGTTGTAGGGACGAAAAGGAGACAGAAGCAAATGAACTTTCTTCCTGCTGATGCAGGGTTCTAGCCAAAACAAGCATGGAATATCTGAACAAGGATTTCATCGGATACTAAGCGGAGCTTCGTTTCCAATCATGTGCTACATTACAGATACAACTTGGTTCAACTCCTTACGTATGTATATAAATAAAGAAGGGCATTAGCTCATTTAGTGGTTCGAGTATAATGGATCTAGAACTGCCAAATCACTATGAACATGAAGATTAACAAAACTCACGAAGAAAGTGTTTATCGCTACGACAAAAACATTCCTACCCATAATCCAGAAAAGGTAAGATACACGGGTTTATTTATTCGATTTCGGCTGAGTGATGTTAACTTATTTTCAGCCTACTTATTATTCTGCATATCTATGTAAAGATGTTAGAGCCAAATGGCCTGACTGGTTGTACCATGGAAAAGTAGTCCAACTTGGTTTTTTTTACTTTTGGGTGGGATAAAGGACTGCTGTAGTCTGGTAACTTACTCTATTCCTGCCTACGACACCTGGATGACCTCAAGAGGGAAATGAGATAAGGATTGCATTTGAGGAAGCGGATTTCTGGATATATTAATATTTTGAGAGAGGAGAGATCGCGCCAATTGTGTGCGCGCAACAGTAGTGCCCGCACTCGCTTTCTATTGTCTCGAACTATTTTAGAGATATTCTCATCTGCATTCGGAACCAAAGCAATATTATTGTTATGCTGAGCTCTTGGCCTATCGGAAATGACCGTCGATTATTGGCTAATAGTCAAATTGCTCTTCTTTTTCATGAGGTAGTTAACATTCGACAGAACCTAACCTATCCTAACATACAACGTGCAGCCACGGACAGTTGAGAAGATCAATGAACGAACCTCTTCCTGTATACATCACGTTTTGTAGTCTATTAATCTATCTTTATGAGCTTAATAAATATCTCGTGGGAACAAAGTCCTAATTCTGTGAGTGTCAGCACTACGGGGCATAAAACTGTTTAAGTCCAAAGTGGGCAATCCATCAGCAAACACATCACTGTTGAAAGCTTCAGTTTTAAAGTTTTTGTTGTTGCTGTTTTTCCTACTACTCATAGCAAGAGGAATAAAAATGATAACTTGTCTTTAATTAAAGCTAACAACAGGAAAAATTAAAACGCAGCATAAGAGGGCAATGGACAAGTGCAACAACATTTTACAGGAATGACAGCATAAGAAAGGAAGTCCATACAAGAGTGCGAGCAAAACGAAAACAAGGTAATGATAATAACAAAGTTTTTTTCTTACAACGTAAATTAGTTATAGAATTAAATTGTCTTCTCGAAGTAAAAGAATAGACCGTAAACTGATATTAGTAATGGAAGAAACAACAGATAAGTGGAAAATAATGTACAACCAGAAAATTTACAAGAAGATATTTGACGCAAAAAAGGATGGTAGTAAGAAAAATCTTAGAAAGAAATATTTTTCGTGCATTTTTTGTTGAAGTTTTTTTTAATTTTCCAAATATTAAGTTAATATTGGCAAGCTTTTGTAAAATAATAAACACATTAAAAACTAAAGACATGGCATACATTAGATATTCTTTATTAAAAACTTATTTAAAATAATAATATCAAATACGGAATATTTCAAACTGACAGGTAGGATAAAGACATCATTCCCCAGCGGGTTATGGGGCTTACAATATACCCGCGACTGGTTATGTAAGCGACGGTTGAACTGACCGGCCCATGAAAACCTCACATAAACAAAATAAGTCCATAGTGTGACCAGAAGTTTGTTTTAATGACAACACTAAAAAACCCTGTCAAAACCCAGGACCTATGTTATAAAATAACTTCGTTTCTATGTCGAATACTAGAAGCTTTCTAGAACCTATGTATGTAGCTCCCTGCTTTTAGATTTGACAGTTGTACCACCCCTTATAGCTGGAGCATTAGTCTGGCCAGCGCAGATCACACTTACAAAACGTGTTCCTTCTCCAACCAGCACTTCCTATATCTGCTATCACTGACCAAGTCTTATTTAAAAGCATGTGACGCCAGAAGGCAGTGTCTAGTCAGAATACCTGTCATATGTCTACAGCCTTCTCTTTTTAGTAATAGAAGTTGGTTCAAGTTTGTAAGGTCTACAAATAATCCACGACACTTCGCAGCACTGCGCCTTTTCTTAGTCCCGCCTTATCTAATTGGGATGGAGGGATGCGCCGTTTTTAGCTAATTCATCCGATTTTTTATTTCCATCCATCGCCATATGCCCTGGGGCCCCTGTCCCTGTCTAATCTTTGCAAAGATTAATTAAACTCTAACACACTTTACGATGCTGTGCTATGCGTGATTACTGCTTTAATTCCTGCCTGGCTGTCAATAAAAAAGTTGAAGTGGCTGCAGCTTAAGTTATTTTCTTCCAGTGTTTCTACTGTTTTGGTTACGGCTACTGTTTAACAGTATACCGCAGACTCTACTCCGTTTTTATACTCAGTTGAGCAGAGCTCACAGAGTATATTAAGTTTGATTGGATAACGGTTGGTTGTACATATATAAAGGAATCGAGATAGATATAGACTTCCATATATCAAAATAATCAGGATCGAAAAAAAATTTGATTGAGCCATGTCCGTCCGTCCGTCCGTCCGTCCGTTAACACGATAACTTGAGTAAATTTTGAGGTATCTTGACGAAATTTGGTATGTAGATTCCTGGGCACTCATCTCAGATCGCTATTTAAAATGAACGATATCGGACTATAACCACGCCCATTTTTTCGATATCGAAAATTTCGAAAAACAGAAAAAATGCGATAATTCATTGCCAAAGGCGGATAAAGCGATGAAACTTGGTAGATGGGTTGATGTTATGACGCAGAATAGAAAATTAGTAAGATTTTGGACAATGGGCGTGGCACCGCCCACTTTTACAAGAAGGTAATTTAAAAGTTTTGCAAGCTGTAATTTGGCAGTCGTTGAAGATATCATGATGAAATTTGGCAGGAGCGTTACTACTATCACTATATATGTGCCAAATAAAAATTAGCAAAATTGGATGAAGAACACGCCCACTTTTTAAATAAAAATTTTTTTAAATTCAAATTTTAACAAAAAATTTAATATCTTTACTGTATATAAGTATATAAAGTCAGAATTCAACTCCAGTAATGATATGATGCAACAAAATACAAAAGTAAAAGAAAATTTCAAAATGGGCGTGGCTCCGCCCATTTTCATTTAGTTTGTCTAGAATACTTTTAATGCCATAAGTCGAACAAAAATTTACCAATCCTTCTTAAATTTGGTAGAGGCATAGACTCTATGACGGTAACTGTTTTCTGTGAAAATGGGCGAAATCGGTGGAAGACACGCCCAGTTTTTATACACAGACCACCGTCTGGCCTTCATCTCGGCCGTTAACACAATAACTTAAGCAAAAACCGATATATCTTTACTAAACTTAGTCCACGCACTTATCTGAACTCACTTTATCTTGGTAAAAAAAATGGCCGAAATCCGACCATAACCACGCCCACTTTATCTATATCGAAAATTACGAAAAATGAAAAAAATGCCATAATTCTATACCAAATACGAAAAAAGGGATGAAACATGGTAATTGGATTGGTTTATTGACGCAAAATATAACTTTGGAAAAAACTTTGTAAAATGGGTGTGACACCTACCATATTAAGTAGAAGAAAATGAAAAAGTTCTACAAGGCGAAATCAACAGCGTTTGGAATCTTGGCAGGAATACTGTTAGTGGTATTGCATATATAAATAAATTAGCAGTACCCGACAGATGATTTTCTGGATCACCTGGTCCACATTTTGGTCGACATCGCGAAAACGCCTTCACATATACATCTAAGGGCCACTCGCTTTTAAAACCCTTATTAATACCTTTAATTTGATATCCATATCGTACAAATTCATTCTAGAGTCACCCCTGGCCCACCCTAATGGCGATATCTCGAAAAGGCGTCAACCTATAGATCTAATGCCCACTCCCTCTTAAAATGCTCAGTAACACCTTTCGTTATTTACCCATATCGTACAAACATTCTAGAGTCACCCCTGGCCCACCCTAATGGCGACATTTCGAAAAGGCGTCCACCTATAGACCTAATGCCCACTCCCTCCTAAAATGCTCAGTAACACCTTTCGTTTGATACCCATATCGTACAAACATTCTAGAGTCACCCCTGGCCCACCCTAATGGCGATATCTCGAAAAGGTGGCCACCTATAGACCTAATGCCCACCCCCTCTTAAAATGCTCAGTAACACCTTTCGTTTGATATCCATATCGTACAAACATTCTAGAGTCACCCTTCGTCCACCTTTATGGCGATATCTCGAAAAGGCGTCAACCTATAGAACTAAGGATTACTCCCTTTTAAAATACTCATTACCACCTTTCATTTGATACCCATATCGTACAAACACATTCTAGAGTCACCCTGTCCCACCCTAATGGCGATATCTCGAAAAGGCGTCCACTTATAGACCTAATGCCCACTCCCTCTTAAAATGCTCAGTAACACCTTTCGTTTGATACCCATATCGTACAAACATTCTAGAGTCACCCCTGGCCCACCCCAATGGCGATATCTCGAAAAGGCGTCCACCTGTAGACCTAGTGCCCACTCCATCTTAAAGTGCTCAGTAACACCTTTCGTTTGATACCCATATCGTATAAACACATTCTAGAGTCACCCCTGGCACACCCTAATGGCGATATCTCGAAAAGGCGTCCACCTATAGACCTAATGCCCACTCCCTCTTAAAATGCTCAGTAACACCTTTCGTTTGATACCCATATCGTACAAACATTCTAGAGTCACCCTTGGTCCACCTTTATGGCGATATCTCGAAAAGGCGTCCACCTATAGACCTAATGCCCACTCCATCTTAAAGTGCTCAGTAACACCTTTCGTTTGATACCTATATCGTACAAACACATTCTAGAGTCACCCCTGGCACACCCTAATGACGATATCTCGAAAAGGCGTCCACCTATAGACCTAATGCCCACTCCCTCTTAAAATGCTCAGTAACACCTTTCGTTTGATACCCATATCGTACAAACACATTCTAGAGTCACCCCTGGCACACCCTGATGGCGATATTTCGAAAAGGCGTCCACCTATAGACCTAATGCCCACTCCCTTTTAAAATGCTCAGTAACACCTTTCGTTTGATACCCATATCGTACAAACATTCTAGAGTCACCCCTGGCCCACCCTAATGGCGACATCTCGAAAAGGCGTCCACCTATAGACCGCTCCCTCTTAAAATGCTCAGTAACACCTTTCATTTGATTCCCATATCGTACAAACACATTCTAGAGTCGCCCCTGGTTCACCTTTATGGCGATATCTCGAAACGGCGTCCACCTATGGAACTAAGGATCACTCCCTTTGAAAATACTCATTAACACCTTTCATTTGATACCCATATCGTACAAACATATTCTAGAGTCACCCCTGGTCCGCCTTTATGGCGATTTCTCGAAAAGGCGTTCACCTATAGAACTAAAGCCCATTCCCTTTTAAAATACTCATTACCACCTTTCATTTGATACCCATATCGTACAAACACATTCTAGAGTCACCTCTGGCCCACCTTAATGGCGATATCTCGAAAAGGCGTCCACCGATAGACCTAAGGCCCGCTCCCTCTTAAAATGCTTAGTAACACCTATCATTTGATACCCATATCGTACAAACAAATTCTAGAGTCAGCCCTGGTCCACCTTTATGGCGACATCCCTAAATGGCGTCCATCCATAGAACTATGGCCTACTCTCTCTTAAAATACTCTTTAATACCTTCCATTTGATACACATGTCATACAACCACATTCCAGGGTTACCCTAGGTTCATTTTCCTACATGGTGATTTTCCTTATTTTGTCTCCATAGCTCTCAACTGAGTATTTAATGTTCGGTCACACCCGAACTTAGCCTTCCTTACTTGTTTTTTTTGAACTACCGGTGTACACGTGTATCGCCTTTTCTGCCGTTTGGGCACCCTTGCGCCAACCATCCACCTCTATAGTGGGTCTAAGACCACTTTGAAGTGCAGATACTGGATCAGGTAGTCTGTTTGTCGTGTAATCGTATATGGCCGCATGATCATTGTAGTAAAAAAAGAGGCGACTAAATTACCCAAATGATTGAAGGGGTTTTGTGCAGCCTCTCATTCAAGAGGATTTAAATGCAGCTATATATTAAAATAATATTAAAAAAATATATTATATAATTTCCCAGGTGTTTGGGTTTGTACTTCAACCGAACCTGTATCAGGAAAAGGACCATCAACATCGATAACACTCCTAAAAACCTTTGGGCAACAACAATGCCAAAGTTTTTAAGTTTTGGATGTCGGGATTCTTGCTTTTGTAGTTTGAATGATATATTACTTACAAATGACGTTTTGTAGATTAAAAAAAAAAAAAATTAGTGTAGAGAGTCTTAATTGTGTTGTTAGTGTGAAAATTAGATAAACTGAAAAGAGCAAGAACACAAATACAAACAGAATAGCGTAGTGGTTAAGGCTACTTCAGTTTCATCGTGTGATTCGCGGTTCAGACCTCGGCGAAAGCTATGAAAAGATTACGAAATTGCCTGATTGTGATTACGTAGTGGTTATCGAAATGGTATTGAGACCAGCCTACTCGGATCGATATTTGCCAGTAAATACTTCTTTCTTTTCAGTTTCTTTCAAACAATAATAATAATTGAATATTCAATTATTATAAGCCGGTGTAAAGCTCATGAATTCTTAAATATTTAATTTAATTTATACTAGTTTAATTTAGTTTATGTATTTATATCTGGCTTTAGGTCCGAGTTTTATAATTGAACAATTAAAAACACCCTTTGATTCTTTCTTTTAAGTCGATATATTTCGATTGCTCAACGAAATATTTCGATTTAAAAGAAAGATTCAAAGGGTGTTTTCAGACTCTACTCCGTTTTTATACTCAGTTGAGCAGAGCTCACAGAGTATATTAAGTTTGATTGGATAACGGTTGGTTGTACATATATAAAGGAATCGAGATAGATATAGACTTCCATATATCAAAATAATCAGGATCGAAAAAAAATTTGATTGAGCCATGTCCGTCCGTCCGTCCGTCCGTCCGTTAACACGATAACTTGAGTAAATTTTGAGGTATCTTGACGAAATTTGGTATGTAGATTCCTGGGCACTCATCTCAGATCGCTATTTAAAATGAACGATATCGGACTATAACCACGCCCATTTTTTCGATATCGAAAATTTCGAAAAACAGAAAAAATGCGATAATTCATTGCCAAAGGCGGATAAAGCGATGAAACTTGGTAGATGGGTTGATGTTATGACGCAGAATAGAAAATTAGTAAGATTTTGGACAATGGGCGTGGCACCGCCCACTTTTACAAGAAGGTAATTTAAAAGTTTTGCAAGCTGTAATTTGGCAGTCGTTGAAGATATCATGATGAAATTTGGCAGGAGCGTTACTACTATCACTATATATGTGCCAAATAAAAATTAGCAAAATTGGATGAAGAACACGCCCACTTTTTAAATAAAAATTTTTTTAAATTCAAATTTTAACAAAAAATTTAATATCTTTACTGTATATAAGTATATAAAGTCAGAATTCAACTCCAGTAATGATATGATGCAACAAAATACAAAAGTAAAAGAAAATTTCAAAATGGGCGTGGCTCCGCCCATTTTCATTTAGTTTGTCTAGAATACTTTTAATGCCATAAGTCGAACAAAAATTTACCAATCCTTCTTAAATTTGGTAGAGGCATAGACTCTATGACGGTAACTGTTTTCTGTGAAAATGGGCGAAATCGGTGGAAGACACGCCCAGTTTTTATACACAGACCACCGTCTGGCCTTCATCTCGGCCGTTAACACAATAACTTAAGCAAAAACCGATATATCTTTACTAAACTTAGTCCACGCACTTATCTGAACTCACTTTATCTTGGTAAAAAAAATGGCCGAAATCCGACCATAACCACGCCCACTTTATCTATATCGAAAATTACGAAAAATGAAAAAAATGCCATAATTCTATACCAAATACGAAAAAAGGGATGAAACATGGTAATTGGATTGGTTTATTGACGCAAAATATAACTTTGGAAAAAACTTTGTAAAATGGGTGTGACACCTACCATATTAAGTAGAAGAAAATGAAAAAGTTCTACAAGGCGAAATCAACAGCGTTTGGAATCTTGGCAGGAATACTGTTAGTGGTATTGCATATATAAATAAATTAGCAGTACCCGACAGATGATTTTCTGGATCACCTGGTCCACATTTTGGTCGACATCGCGAAAACGCCTTCACATATACATCTAAGGGCCACTCGCTTTTAAAACCCTTATTAATACCTTTAATTTGATATCCATATCGTACAAATTCATTCTAGAGTCACCCCTGGCCCACCCTAATGGCGATATCTCGAAAAGGCGTCCACCTATAGATCTAATGCCCACTCCCTCTTAAAATGCTCAGTAACACCTTTCGTTATTTACCCATATCGTACAAACATTCTAGAGTCACCCCTGGCCCACCCTAATGGCGACATTTCGAAAAGGCGTCCACCTATAGACCTAATGCCCACTCCCTCCTAAAATGCTCAGTAACACCTTTCGTTTGATACCCATATCGTACAAACATTCTAGAGTCACCCCTGGCCCACCCTAATGGCGATATCTCGAAAAGGTGGCCACCTATAGACCTAATGCCCACCCCCTCTTAAAATGCTCAGTAACACCTTTCGTTTGATATCCATATCGTACAAACATTCTAGAGTCACCCTTTGTCCACCTTTATGGCGATATCTCGAAAAGGCGTCAACCTATAGAACTAAGGATTACTCCCTTTTAAAATACTCATTACCACCTTTCATTTGATACCCATATCGTACAAACACATTCTAGAGTCACCCTGGCCCACCCTAATGGCGATATCTCGAAAAGGCGTCCACTTATAGACCTAATGCCCACTCCCTCTTAAAATGCTCAGTAACACCTTTCGTTTGATACCCATATCGTACAAACATTCTAGAGTCACCCCTGGCCCACCCCAATGGCGATATCTCGAAAAGGCGTCCACCTGTAGACCTAATGCCCACTCCATCTTAAAGTGCTCAGTAACACCTTTCGTTTGATACCCATATCGTATAAACACATTCTAGAGTCACCCCTGGCACACCCTAATGGCGATATCTCGAAAAGGCGTCCACTTATAGACCTAATGCCCACTCCCTCTTAAAATGCTCAGTAACACCTTTCGTTTGATACCCATATCGTACAAACATTCTAGAGTCACCCTTGGTCCACCTTTATGGCGATATCTCGAAAAGGCGTCCACCTATAGACCTAATGCCCACTCCATCTTAAAGTGCTCAGTAACACCTTTCGTTTGATACCCATATCGTACAAACACATTCTAGAGTCACCCCTGGCACACCCTAATGACGATATCTCGAAAAGGCGTCCACCTATAGACCTAATGCCCACTCCCTCTTAAAATGCTCAGTAACACCTTTCGTTTGATACCCATATCGTACAAACACATTCTAGAGTCACCCCTGGCACACCCTGATGGCGATATTTCGAAAAGGCGTCCACCTATAGACCTAATGCCCACTCCCTTTTAAAATGCTCAGTAACACCTTTCGTTTGATACCCATATCGTACAAACATTCTAGAGTCACCCCTGGCCCACCCTAATGGCGACATCTCGAAAAGGCGTCCACCTATAGACCGCTCCCTCTTAAAATGCTCAGTAACACCTTTCATTTGATTCCCATATCGTACAAACACATTCTAGAGTCGCCCCTGGTTCACCTTTATGGCGATATCTCGAAACGGCGTCCACCTATGGAACTAAGGATCACTCCCTTTGAAAATACTCATTAACACCTTTCATTTGATACCCATATCGTACAAACATATTCTAGAGTCACCCCTGGTCCGCCTTTATGGCGATTTCTCGAAAAGGCGTTCACCTATAGAACTAAAGCCCATTCCCTTTTAAAATACTCATTACCACCTTTCATTTGATACCCATATCGTACAAACACATTCTAGAGTCACCTCTGGCCCACCTTAATGGCGATATCTCGAAAAGGCGTCCACCGATAGACCTAAGGCCCGCTCCCTCTTAAAATGCTTAGTAACACCTTTCATTTGATACCCATATCGTACAAACAAATTCTAGAGTCAGCCCTGGTCCACCTTTATGGCGACATCCCTAAATGGCGTCCATCCATAGAACTATGGCCTACTCTCTCTTAAAATACTCTTTAATACCTTCCATTTGATACACATGTCATACAACCACATTCCAGGGTTACCCTAGGTTCATTTTCCTACATGGTGATTTTCCTTATTTTGTCTCCATAGCTCTCAACTGAGTATTTAATGTTCGGTCACACCCGAACTTAGCCTTCCTTACTTGTTTTTTTTGAACTACCGGTGTACACGTGTATCGCCTTTTCTGCCGTTTGGGCACCCTTGCGCCAACCATCCACCTCTATAGTGGGTCTAAGACCACTTTGAAGTGCAGATACTGGATCAGGTAGTCTGTTTGTCGTGTAATCGTATATGGCCGCATGATCATTGTAGTAAAAAAAGAGGCGACTAAATTACCCAAATGATTGAAGGGGTTTTGTGCAGCCTCTCATTCAAGAGGATTTAAATGCAGCTATATATTAAAATAATATTAAAAAAATATATTATATAATTTCCCAGGTGTTTGGGTTTGTACTTCAACCGAACCTGTATCAGGAAAAGGACCATCAACATCGATAACACTCCTAAAAACCTTTGGGCAACAACAATGCCAAAGTTTTTAAGTTTTGGATGTCGGGATTCTTGCTTTTGTAGTTTGAATGATATATTACTTACAAATGACGTTTTGTAGATTAAAAAAAAAAAAAATTAGTGTAGAGAGTCTTAATTGTGTTGTTAGTGTGAAAATTAGATAAACTGAAAAGAGCAAGAACACAAATACAAACAGAATAGCGTAGTGGTTAAGGCTACTTCAGTTTCATCGTGTGATTCGCGGTTCAGACCTCGGCGAAAGCTATGAAAAGATTACGAAATTGCCTGATTGTGATTACGTAGTGGTTATCGAAATGGTATTGAGACCAGCCTACTCGGATCGATATTTGCCAGTAAATACTTCTTTCTTTTCAGTTTCTTTCAAACAATAATAATAATTGAATATTCAATTATTATAAGCCGGTGTAAAGCTCATGAATTCTTAAATATTTAATTTAATTTATACTAGTTTAATTTAGTTTATGTATTTATATCTGGCTTTAGGTCCGAGTTTTATAATTGAACAATTAAAAACACCCTTTGATTCTTTCTTTTAAGTCGATATATTTCGATTGCTCAACGAAATATTTCGATTTAAAAGAAAGATTCAAAGGGTGTTTTCAATTTTTCAATTATAAAACACGGACCTAAAGCCAGATATAAATACATATTTAAAGATAAAAGGTACCGCCAAAAAATTCATAATTAATTTAGTTTAGTTAAATTTTATTTAATATAAACTTAATTTAATTTAATTAATTTAATTTATTTTAACAAATTTTAATAAAAATTTAATTTAGTTTAACTTAATTTAATCTAATTTAATCTAATTTAATTTAATTTAATTTAATTTAACTTAATTTAATTTATTTTATATAAGAGCTATTTCCCGGCAATTATAAGCCGGTGCAAAGCTCATGAAATCTTAAGTATTTTATTTAATTTAGTTTAGTATAATTTTGTTTGATATAACTTATTATAAACTTAATTTAATTTAATTTTATTTTTATTTAATTTTATTTAATTTAAATTAATTTTATTTTATTTAATATAATATAATTCAGGTTAATTTAATACAGTTTAATTTAATTTAATTTATTTTATTTTATTTTAATTTAAATTAATTTTATTTTATTTTATTTAATTTAGTTTAGTTTAGTTTAATAATTTAATGTAATTTATTTCAAATATATTTTTTTTTGTTTAATTTAATTTAATTTAATTTTATTTCATTCTATTTTATGCTCTTTTAATATATCTTAATTATTATTTTTTCTTTCTTTGCACTTTATGATTTCAGATAAATCTAACCAAATAATGTACACAGATATTACAATCAGCAATACACAAAAAAGGAAAAAATTTCAACTTTAAGCTAATACCCAAACACGTGCTTTGTTTCTGTAAACACTTTGTGTATGAGTAATAAAAATTTCACATTTGCTCACGTTTGTCATTACATCTCTTGCCCGTCATTTTCAATAAAAAGCAGACCATATCTTCCTGTACAGGCATGCATCAAAATTTTGTATATGATCCCAATATCAACACCATGATCTACGCCCACGCTTACACATTCTGTAATACTTCATAATTTATACCAACCTCATTACCGCACATAGTTCTAACGCTTGCATTCAGAATTAACCCATACCGTGAGCAAAGTTGTTTACACATCAATTACAAATCATTATTGTTACTTTGGTCTATTTTTAGCACAGTTCGTTGTTGGCCTGGAATACTGGTTAATTTCAGTTTGCCTAATTTACAGCACAAATTATAAACTAAGCGAGTACTCCAGGCAAATTACGAACTCTACTAGGTTTTGCTATAATAATGAAACGTGATAGTCTTCAATAAAGCCATCGTTATGCGTTTGATAATTTTTGAAACAGCGAATTTTGTAAGCCATTTATCTTACTGGTACTATAGTAGTAATGAATTAGCCACAGCTAAATAAGTCTAGTTTAATTAAGAATATATTCAGAATTAATTTCTAATGCCTAGCGTTAAACAAAAATAAATTCTCCTTTTAAAACAATAAATGATATTAAATTAATATGTCAGCTAAGTTGATGTCAAATAAAAAATTAAACTAAAACAAGCAAAGGTGTCTAAGATCGGATGTAACCGAAAATTATATACTCAGCGTGAGCTTCAAATGCACATTTCATTTCAGATAAATTACTTTTCTACATAACACGTGACACAGCTCGTTTAAAAAAATGTCTCCCCATTTCCTCTTACAATAAAACCTGATAAGTGAAATATCAAAACTCTTTTTTGCTAAGTTATAGCTTACTATTCTAGTCTACGACCCTTTAAAACTTGTTTTATGTCTAAGTTGCCGTAGTCTTTAACCGATCCCGTGCATTTTTTCTATGAATATTTTCTTCTATAGGGAAAATGTGTGTACCCAATTTTATTACAATCCGTTAATTTTTCTTCTTAGTTATAAAAGGAGCGGTGCCACGCCCATTTTTTAAAATTTTAAGCTTTTCCTATTTATTGTTATAAATGTACTTGGAAAATGAAATACCATTGATATAAAGCTCTCTTTTGCAAAGATATAGCTTATCTTATTCGTCCACGACCGTTTTAAAATTCGTTTATATAAAAGTGGGCGTGGTCTATAACCGATCTCGTTAATTTTTCTTCAAAGCATTCCTTATAGTATAGGCAACCTCTTTGCCGAATTTTTTTACGTGGTTTAACGATTTTTGATTTATGATTAATAATATTTGTAAAATTGATTTTATCACAAGTAGGTGTTGCCACGCCCATTTAAGTTGTTTTTTTTTAATTTTATCAAGAGTCTCAATATAAGTTCGCACGTCAAATTCCAACATTCTAGGTTTATTATTTACTAAATAATCAGGTTTTTTGTGTTTTCCAAAATTATATATATATAAGAAGTGGGCGTGGTTATCATCCGATTTCGCTAATTTTCAATACCAATTTCTATTCTGGGTCCAGATAAGCTCCTGTACCAAATTTGGTGAAGATATCTCAATATTTACTCAAGTTATCGTGTTAACGGACAGACGAACGGACGGACGGACATGGCTCAATCAAATTTTTTTTCGATACTGATGATTTTTATATATGGAGTCTATATCTATCTCGATTCCTTTATACCTGTACAACCAATCGTTAAACAATCAAAGTTAATATACTTTGTGTGCAAAGCACACCTATGCCTCTGTAAGTATGTATGTAATTGCTCTATTATAAATGACATTATAGAGGTTTTGCTCGCCCAAGCATGGGAGAATAATAAAAAATAAAATATTGGCTACATAAGCAATAAGCAGTACACACACGTTAATGTATCTATTAATTATATCCGTTCCAGTTAAAATGTATGACACTAAAATGGGTTAGTTGGAGTTTATAGAGAAAATGAGAAAACTTTATATATACATGTATATAAACTATATATACCTGTATAAACACTTAAAATACTACGAAAAAAGGTTATTCTATACGACAGCATGACACACAAGTCTAAAATATCGGAAGTAGACACGTTTTGGGCCCAGAATACTGAAACTTTTCATATGGGATTTGTAATTTTGTTCTACACAGGAAAGAAATTGTGTAGAATGGGGTTTTCGCATGGATCTAATATTTATTCCAAACCATTGATGGACCGGTGAGGGTAATATTTTATAAGCGCGGCGTAAGGGCGCCAATGCTGAAAGGTGTTCCGCATAAAAATACTATGAATCCAATCCCCGGTTACGCAGTATCTAAAGAATAAATTATGCTGTCGAAACTATTACGATTTCAACAAAAACCACACCTATATCTTACAAAGGCTTGGAAGATGTACAAATAGGTAATACTTTCAGGCCGCTGAAAGGACATCGTTCCAAGCTACTTCTCTTCTTTGATCGAAATACATTTTTGAAAAACTAAGTAAGTATATATGCTTAAATGAAGAAATGCTTTTCAAACCTCTCAAAGTAATTCTGTACATATATCTGCATATTAAATGGCTCATGCAACTCAGAATTCCATTGGCAATGCTTAAAAATATGTCTAGATAACTTCAAATATGGACTACAGACGAAGGAAGACATTTTTAAATAAGTGTTGTCTTATCATTCACTATATGATAAGCGTATTAGTTCATAAATGAAACCGTTTTGGATGTCTGTTCTCAGGTGATTGGATAGACTTTTAGAATACTTATCGCATATCCATCTTCACCCCTACACTTGCGTACAAATTTTATCATCGGTGATAGCGAAAAAGCAATAGTTGTTAGCCCAAAATTATTGGGTAATGTAAGGAGTCACAAAACCAATAAACATTTAGATATTCTGCGCATATTGTCATCATGATTATGAATCGCATTGTATTGCCTGTTAAGTTATTGCCCGGATTAGGTATCTGTACTTCAGTTGTCATTAGAGCATAACAAGGCCGCAATGTTTGCTAGCTGGTACCCTATCGGCATGGACAACAAACATTAAATCCGGAACTTTAAAAGACTTACTTAATAATAGGGATTGTATGTGGCCACGAAATCAGTGGACGCCCATCATCAATCAATTGCTTACGTGGTGCGATTAGGGACCCGTCAAACTAACGGCTTACACTGATGACGTTGCAATTTCCACAAGTGGAGAGTGCTTTCAAATGATCAGCTCTCTGATCCATCACGCGCTTCGGTATATGCATACCTGGTCGGGTGAACTCAAAACAGACAGATAAGGTACTTTTTTACTATGAAGAAAAAGGGGCCTAATTGGACATGGCCTAAGCTGGGGGGGGGGGGGGGGGTGACCCTGCAGGATATACCTCTAGACAGAATGTTGTCATAGAAGCTCAAAGTGTATGAGAGAATGAAAAAGGCATCGACGGCACTTTATGCATGTAAGAGAATGCTGGGGTGTACGTGGGGCTTATCACCCTCTCTCTTCCATTGGGTATTTACAGCAATTGCCACGCCTATACTATACAGTGCTTGGTTGGTGGACAGCCATACAAAAAAGAGCCTACCTCAAACATTTAGAGGGAGTATTCAGGCTATCAATGCTAAGCATCACGAGAGACCTCAAAGCAACCCCTATGGCTGCACTCTAAGCTATTCTGCACGCTTCACACATAGACTTTTTGCCATGAAACATTGCGTTCATAACTACAACGAGGATCAGAGCCTCGGAGTAGCTTGAGAGCAGATCATACGGCCATAGTAGTATAGCATCATCAAATAGAGGACGAACAGAAATACCAGTTCCGTATCTGCGCCCCGAAGGGGCTCCTAAAACTACAATAGAGGTGGATGGTTGCCGCAAGGGTTTCCGAATTGCGGGCGAGGCTATAAACTTCTACAGTGATGATTCCAAAGTAATGGAAGGAGAAGGGTCTGCGGTATACTGTGCATTTAAAAGTGTGTTAGAGCTGGAGCAATTCCTGGAAAGAATCGGGACATGGAGAAGCATACACCTGTCTTGGGTCCCACGGCATATGGGAATAGATGGGGATGAAAATGTGAATGCACTAGTTAAAAAAAGCGCATCTCTGGACGACGTCCCCATTAGACTGGAGGAGATTTAGAGAAGGCGAGAGGTGAATATTATTGACCAAGCGAGAAATGCGTGGACCCAAGCTAGTGGCTGCAAAGTGTCGAAGATCAGATGTAGGTCTTACAACCTTAGATTAACAAAGCTATTATTAAAAATCGAGGACTGTATACCCATGATGGGTATTCTGACTGGACACTGTCGTCTGGCGTCACATGCCTTTAAATAAAGCCTGGCCAGTGATAAAAGATCTAGGAAGTGCGATTGGAGGAGAAAACGATCGAACACGTTTGTGCTCCTTCCCTGCACTTGTCAAACTTATTTATAATATAGGTCCTAGGTTTGATAGGGGTTTGCCTATGGTCCTTAAACAAACTTCTGGTAGCACTACGGACTTATTCACACTATGTAAGGTCTTCATGGACTGCAAAATTCAACAAAACCTAACCTCTGATCAGCAGTTAAAAGTGATTTAAGAGTTCGGGAGGCTACAATATATCATAAATTTCCATCTTTTTGTGTCAGGTGCTTTTTGTTTCATTTTCGATTTCTTAAGCAGAACAATATGAACGCACTGAACAATATGTCCAAAGCAATTGCAGGAACATTTGCATACATCAGATTCGTCAAACAATTTTGTAGCAGAAAGCTTTGTAATAGCTCTGTTAGCATATTCGCAAGCCTTACTCGTAATCTTGCAGTTTCGTGTGCTGACACCTAAGTGAGATTTGGGTCTTGTCATTTTGATATTGCCTATGCACACCAACTACATTCATTTTTTAAAATATATTTACTGCAATAAATAAATTCAGCAAATTATTATTTTTACCCAATTAAAAATACTTTCCGCGTTAAGTTGATTGTCGAAAAGCCAATTCGAAGAAATTTTACGAATAAAAGCGAGCAAAGCGAAATATATTTTTTTCTGAAAGTGAAAAACAAGCACATCTAACAACAAAAGCGAATTAAGACTCGACGCTGAGTTCACCTCATCGTCATGTTTATGTTTGAAAAGTTTCACTATACAAACAATGTAATAGACCTTAGTATCCCCTTCTTTTTATTAAACGGTTTTATTTAGCTTGATTTGACAGGCTGGTTGGTTGGCTGGCTGGTTGGCTGGCTGGCACGAATTTTCTAATTGAAATTTAAGTAACTTCCGGATAAGCTACAAGCTTGAAACTTGGAATATAGTTCAGAACCCGATGGCAATGCAATAATAAGAAAAAAGTCGGCGCTAGGTGGCGCAAGGATCGAGATATTCACAAAAATCGTATTTGTGGTCCGATTTGGAACACATAATACATACAAGAATAGAAAGCGACCTATGGAAAAAAGCGCCGTTAGGTGGCGCAAGGATCGCGATATTCCAAAAATCGTATTTGTTGTCCGATTTGGCTCATATTTTGAACACATAATACATACAAGATAGAAAGCGACCTATGGAAAAAATCGCCGCTAGGTGGCGCAAAGATCGATATATTCAAAAAAGTCGTATTAGTGGTCCGATTTGGTCCATATATGGAACACATAATACATACATGAATAGAAAGCGACCTATGATGTCCGATTTGGCTCATATTTGGAAAAAATATTACATACAGGCTGGTAGAAATGACATCCAAATATCTTGGAGTTGGAGGAGGGACAAGCATACGTGGCGCAGAGTCGAGTAAAGTCTTTGGAAGGATTATGTATTGCGGAATTAGATTGTAACAAATTGTCAGGAAAGTCCTTGCAGTAATGAGTCACTAAATGAACTAAATAGATTGAGAAATAATAGGCAATTAAATAAAGACTAAAACCTTTAAAATAAAATAATTTAAAAAAAATTTATGATAAACGGTTTTATTGATAACAATACTTACATGAAGTAATAATAATACTAAAAGCTAAAAAAAAAACCAGAAAATAATTAGGTAGGTCCTAGGTACTAGCCATCACACTCCTCATCAATCTAGGGCGTTGATCAGACAATTAAATAAAAGCGTTGGGCGCGTAAACTTCTATTGATAGTCATATATAAGACCCACTGAACCTTAATCACATTTTTTAGAAATTTCACGCGTCTAACGCTTTTATTTAATTGTCTGACCAACGCACTAGATTGATGTGGAGTGTGATGACTTGTACTTAGGACCCACCTAATTATTTTATAGCTTTTAGTATTATTATTACTTCATGTAAGTATTGTTTTCAATAAAACCGTTTAACTTAAAAATTTGTTTAAATTATTTTATTATGTTATTATTACGCTTGTACCTGCTTGAACAGGCATAAGGCGCTTATGTATGGTGAAATCAACAACACACACATGAGAAATCAATACGTTACTGAACAAAGGGCAGTTGATTTACGACTCACACAACCATACTTCTTGCTGCTGCAGCACTGAACTTGCGTTCATTCGTAGCAATGCTGCGCGTAGTGTAAAAAATTTGAAACCTTTTTAATTTCAGAAATGGATGTGTTTATTTTTATTTTAAATAACTTTATTAAAAAAAACTAATGAAATGTTTCTAAAGAAAATTGCAAACCTAATATCTTCTATAGTGTCCTAGATTCCATTTTTCAAAGTTTAAGACTTTAATTTATAATACTTTAAACTTAATGCATATACTTCGCAAAATTGCATAAAAATCAAATATTATATAAAAATGTTCAATGTTGCATGAAAAAATTACTTGAATATTATTTTAGATTAGCATTTTTAGTTTATTATCCTTTTATAATCTATTAGCAAATATTATTCTAACACGAAAGAAATAGCAACAACGATCGAATACCGCAAAACCTATGCAGATAATGTAAAAAAAAGAAAAACAAAACGGTTTAAAATCAACACTGTTCCAACAACAAAAACTGTTGTAGAGAGCATTAGTAGTATAACTTGCAGCAGCATTGGTTGTTTGTATTGGATTTGCGTTTGTAGTAGTTTTTGATGTTATTGTTGTTTCTGTTGCTTTTTATTCTTAGCAAATTTGCAATGCTTTAACAAAATTGAATAAAAGCAATAACAACAAAAGAGGAAACGTTGCTTTACCTAAGTTCAAGCGAAAGCATGGCATGGGGAAAGGGGAGCGAAAGTGCTTTTAGCAAAACTCACCTGTTGGTGCTGCGCTGCATTGGACAACACTGACAATGCCGTGGGATGTGCTCCTGTTTTCTGGTAAATTTGCTTTTGTTTTTGTTGTGCTGTATTGCTTAGACAGGAAGAAAACTTTTAAATTTAACTTATGCTTCAAGCTTGAAGGTTTTTTTTGTTGATTATTTTTTTCTGCTTTACTTGTGTTTATTTAATTTCTTTAAAGTTTTTTTGGAGGTAAAAAAAAAATGCTAAAACTTTGCGAAGCAATGAAGCTGTGAAGCAGTTGCTGTTTGTTAAGCCACTCAATGTGGTGATGATAAAATCAACACAATAAGGATAACAAGACGATTTCTTGAATAAATAATAAGTTCTTGTTATTGTTGTAGCAGTAACCAGTGCATTTGTTTTATTTATCACTCATTATTTATGTTAATAACAGTTTTTATTTATTTTTTTAAGTTTTGTTCCGTTTAAAAAATGTTTAGGTAATTTTAGCTAAATTTATTCAAAAATACAAATTTAAAATTCTGAAAATTTTTTTCCAGTTTTTGTTTTTTTTTTTTTTGTTGTATGCTAACTTGTTAAATTTTTGCTGATTTAGCGAATTTTATATAAAAAAATTAAAACTTTAGATAAATTATATATTCCAAAAATTTTGTTTATTAAAATATTTAATATAATATTTAATTATTTACTGCTTTTATCTAATTTTATATCAAAAATTGTTTAAAATACCTTTTGCACTATTTCAGAACACTTGCGTCATTTATATTTATTTCTGTCATAATATCCTTGCGCTTAATTCACTTAAGATGCACTTAAATAGTTGCTAAACACCTGCATTATTCACATTTACCGTAAACAAGTACCAAACGCTTTAAGCGTAAAAGACAAACTGATTCGTGTGGTACATTTGGCTTAAAAGACTTTTGTAGCCATATTAAAGTTGTCTCGCACTAAATGCAACAGTCAAAGACAGACGTTGACGTTGATGCTAGCGTTGAGCTAACAGCAAGCAACAAATAAGCAATTCACAATAGAGCAAACAACGCGATCAGCAATGATTTAAAATAACAACAACACTGACACCAACACTGCTAGCGCCGACTTTGACTCTGCAATGTTTAATTCTCCAAGCAAATATCTTTTACAGCTCACAAGACCACATCATGGCTTGAGTCGTGTAGCCGCAAAACCAGAGCGTTAAAAGTTAAAAAAAAAAAAACAAGTAAGGACGGGACTGTCTTCGGCTGTACCGAAGACTTCATACCTTTCATGAATGGGGCTGAACAGTAATCTTATCCCATTCGTAATCTCCAAATAATCGCATGTATAAGATTAGAAATATATAGTGAACAGATGTACATACCTAAACGATTTTTAAGATAAATATAAAATAAACAAGAAAGAACGGGACTGTCTTCGGCTGTGCCGAAGACTTCATACCTTTCATGAATGGGGCTGAACAATAATCTTATCCCGTTCGTAATCTCCGAATAATCGGATGTATAAGATAAGAAATATATAGTGAACAGATCTACATAACTTAACGATTTTTAAGATAAATATAAAATAAAAAACAGGTAGGTACTTTGTGTGAAGATGCAAAGTTTCAGGTTTTTTGTGGTCTGCGTGTAAAAACTATGACTACGAATCACGTATTTCAAAAATAAATGACGTAAACGTAACTATTTGATGAAATTTGATGAATTTTGAAGCTTCTAGCCGTAAAAAAGGGGTCAAAATGACAGTATATATGAAGTATATAATATATATACCACCGATCTCTATGATTTTTTCAGACAACAATATATGCTATATACGTAAGCATTTTGTGATTTCAAGCTTCTAGCTGTTAAAACGGGACTAAAATTTGCGAATACATATATATATATATATACTATATATATATACTATATATACCACCATATATATACTATATATACCACCGCTCTTTATGATTTTTTTAGACAACAATATATGCTATATACGTAAGCATTCGTTGAAATTTGAAGCCTCTAGCTCTTAAAATAGGGCAGTAATTACGAAAAGTTCCTTATCTGAACAATCGGTTGTGGGGGATATATACTATATATATGACCGATCTCATACATTTTTTCAGGCACCAATATGTGCAATATACGAAAGTATATGGTGAAGTTTGAAGCTTCAATCTGTTAAATTGGATAAGATTTTACAAAAATCCTCTTTTTCTGAAAAATCGGTTGTATGGAGGATATATGCTATAGTGGTCCGATCCGGTCGGTTCCGACAAATGTCTAATCGGACACCCAAATACACTCGCTCACCAAATTTTATCAAGATATCTCAAAAATTGAGGGACTAGTTTGCATACAAACAGACAGACGGACAGACGGACAGACGGACATGGCTAAATCAACTCAGCTCTTCAACCTAATTATTTCGGTATACTTAATGGTGGGTCGGTTTCGTGACGAAATTAATATACCATTTCATTTTCATGAAAGGTATAAAAATGGCAAAAAACCCCCTTATCTGAACGATCGGTTGTACGGGATATATATTATATATAGCTCCGACCGAAATGATTTTTTCATGAAATCTTCTATGATATATTGAAATAAATATCACCAAATTTCACGTTTTTCTATTGGAAACTAAGGGAGAAATGGCGAAAAATCTTTCTATCTGAACCGTCGGTTGTATGGGATAGGTATATAGTATATACCTATAGCTCCGATCAAAGTGATTTTTCCAGGAAATCTTCTATGGTATATTAGAATAAATATCGCCAAGTGTAACGTTTTTATATTGGAAATTAAGGGAGAAATTGCCAAAAATCTTTCTATCTGAACGATCGGATGTATGGGATATATACTATATATAGCTGGATCAAAGTGATTTTTTCAGAAAATCTTCTATGATATATTAAAATATATATCACCGAGTTTCACGTTTATACTTTCTAAATTAAGGGAGAAATGGCCAAAAATCTTTCTTTCTGAACGATCGGTTTTATGGGATATAACTATATATAGCTCCGATTAAAGTGATTTTTTCACGATATCTTCTATGATATATTAGAATGTATATTACCGCGTTTCACGTTTATACTTTCTAAATTGCGGCAGGAATGACCAAAATCGTCTTATCTGAACGACCGGTTGTATGGGAGACATATGTTATAGTGATCCGATCCTACCGGGTCCGACAAATGTCTAATATAATACAAAAATACATCCTTGTGCTAAATTTCATTGAGATATTTCAAAATTTGAGGGACTAGTTTGTGTTCAAACAGACAGACGGACGGACGGACAGACGGACATGGCTATATAAACTCAGTTCGTCGCCCTGATCAATTCCGTATACTTAATGGTGAGCCTATCTTCTATATTTCTCAACGTTACAAACATCGGACCAAAGTTAATATACCATTTCATGTTCATGAAAGGTATAAAAATCAAATCAAGCAAAGTAAATGAGCGGCAAAGTAAAAGTTAGAAAAGGTTAAAAACAAATAGTAAGACATTAAAAAAAGCAGAAAGAAGAGCACTAAAACCAAAAGCGCGCTTTTAAGACATGAAAGTGCAGCTTATGAAGACTGACGGCGCTGACTTTTAAATTGGTAATCAAGAAATGACCGCAAAAGAACATAAAGCCAAAATGCCAGCTGTGTGGTAATCAAGTGGCGTGAAAAAAAAAAAACAAGTAAAAGAGGCAAAGTAGAAGAGCTAAAAGAGCGTAAAGCGCGCGGCAGCAAATGTTGCTAGCAGTCAGCTTGCAAAGCGGTTATGAATTGTGGTCAAGATGCTTAATAAAACCGGCTAAGTAAGGCGGTTAAGCACAAAAGTAAAGTTTTGTCAAGACCATCAAGAGAGCTTTGTTTGAAATACAAAACATGAAACAGAGCACAAGATATCGGTGGAGACATGATCATGCCTTTTATGCTCATTGTTTTGTTGTAAGTTGTTAGCACAACAAAAGCCGGACTTTTATTTGTTTTGAGTGTAATGATATCGTTTGAGTTTTGAGTGGAATATTTTACGATATTACAAAAAAAATGTATGCGAATAAAGATATAATACAATCATTGGTGTAAAAGTAATGTCAGATGTTTTTTTTTACCAAAAAAAGCGCAAAAAAAGAATGAAAAGAATATCTGGCGGCAAACTTCCTAGCAACGTCATGTGTAAAATGATTTTATGATGTTTAAGATACGAGACAATGAAAAGGATACCTGCAAGTTTTTGTCAGGGTACTATATTTTATATTGCTACACCTAAAAAAGTCCTAAAAACGAGGAAGCTTGCTATGAAAATTAGAAAAATTAAAATAATTTTTAGGGATCGAAATTTCTTCCTCAAGCTGGGCAAATCGTTTTGTTAAAATCTAAGATAATATTTTCTTGGTCGTAGGAGTAATGTACTAAGGTAAGATAAAACTTGCCGGTCTGTGAGGACGCCACATAGACTAAATGAGTCCGTAGGTTTACCAGAAGTTGTTTAACGATCAAACAGAAAAACCCTATCAAAAACCGGGACTGGCGTTATAAAATAACTCCGTCCTCTTGGAAAATACTAGACGCTTTCTTGGATCTATGCCGCTTGCTACTTCTAGATCTAATAGCTGTATACCTACTAATGACTGGAGTCTAAGCCTGGCAAGCGCAGGACCACGGACACAAGACATGCTCGATCGTTTCCTCATCCAGCCCGCACCTTCAACATCTGCTATCACTGACTAAGCCTTATTTACATTAAGAAAAGGCGAGTATTGCACAAGATCGACCAAGCGGCTAAGGCGTGAACCCAAACGCGGGGCTGGTAAACATCGACAATCATGTGTAGGTCTCAAAGCTTTAGACTACGAAAGTTAATTTCATAATTGAAAAGAAAGGAGTGTAGGTTAATGCCGGGTGTTTTACTGGACACTGCTTTCTATCGAAAAATCCTTTTAATTAGCCTATATAGTGATAGATAGAAAGCACACTTTGGAGTAGG
Source organism: Eurosta solidaginis (assembly GCF_040869045.1). Lineage (NCBI taxonomy): Eukaryota > Metazoa > Arthropoda > Insecta > Diptera > Tephritidae > Eurosta > Eurosta solidaginis. The sequence continues at coordinate 242,360,318 of NC_090321.1, forward strand.
GAACGATCGAACACATTTTGTGTTCATGCCCTGGGGCTTGCTTGGCTAAGACTCCAGCTATTAGGACTGATACAGCTGTCAGGTCTAGGAGCAGCAAGTGGCATAGGCCCTAGGAAGCTTCTAGAGGACGCAGCTATTTTTTTAATAACACAAGTCCTGGTTTTTGAAGGGATTTTCAGTTTGGTCGCTTAACAAACTTCTTATTTAGTATATTTGAAATCCTTATTGAACGGCCAGTTCAAGCTTACTTTAGGAAACATATCTTATGTAAAAAGTTCTTCACTCTTTAAATAATCGCTCGGCATAAATCTTTGTGCTTATTATTTAATTGAATGCGTAATTGTTTTTTTTTTTTTTTGTAAATAATAAGCAAAGGATATACACCACTATTGTTGTTTGTTGTATATTATGATCTGGGCGAAAAAAGAAATTCATTTAGCCATGTCCGTCTGTCCGTCTGTCCTTGAACACGATAACTTGAGTAAATTTTGAGATGTCTTAATGAAATTTGGTATGTAAGTCCCTGGGCACTCATCTCAGGTCGCTATTTAATATGAACGAAATCGGACTACAACTACGCCCACATTTTCGATATCGAAAATTTCGAAAAGCCGAAAAGGTGTGATAATTCATTACCAAAGACGCATAAAGCGATGAAACTTGGTAGGTGGGTTGACCTTGTGAAGCAGAATAGATAAATTAGTAAAGTTTTGGACAATGGGTGTGGCACCGCCCACTTTTAAAACAAGGTAATTTAAAATGTTTGCAAGCTGTAATTTGGCAGCTGATTATGTAATGTTCGGTTACACCCGAACTTAGCCTTCCTTATTTGTTTTCTGTTAAATCAGCAAACAATGAAAGACATCAAACATTAGCTAATTGCTTAGTTACCAAAACCAACAAAAGTGTGAACAAAAACATACCAAACCAAAACAACAAAAAAATCTACAGAAGCAACATTCGATAACAATTATTAGCTACTTTGAAATGTAAAATGAATTTACTAGCGGTTAAAAACCATAAATTTAGAATCACTAAAACTCCTTGCTTAAACAAAATGTAAACAAAGACAGCTAATCAACAGGCTAACACATTGAGGCCTGGTCTAAACAAAAGTCATAAGCGGCGTCCTTGTGTGCACGCAGAGCATGGGGCGGACAGGCTGGTCAATAGGCACATATTTGCACAGAAGCAAATTAGATGCATAAGAAAATTTAAATACAAAGACACTCGTTAAAGAAAATTTAGTTGTGTATATGTGTGCGTGCTAGATAGCTGAATTTCTAATTTTTGTGGTCACTTGACTTGACAAAAGGCGCCTCACTGAGGTGGACAAAAAGAGACGCTTGTATGATTGTATATAGTTGACATGGACGTACTGTATTTAGGGAGTTCGGTAAATTTGTCAAATATACATCATTGCCCACTTTGCCGTTCAACTTGGTACCATAAGCGAATGTCAGCCCAGGACAGCCGAAAATTTTCTTCATTAGCCCATCATTTGAAATAAATTTTCGTTAAAAGAAATTTTGAATTAAAAAAAGAAAAACAAAAAAATGCAAAATAATTTTATTTTACACAGTGGTCAGTTTGCCAAGGTAAGCCCATGATAGCCCACATTTTTTTTCTTAAGACCGCACTTGGAAAACAATTCTCGTATAAAATAAATTTTAAGTTGAAAAAAAAAAAAAAAATCACGTGAAGTCTATAGCGCAAGCTCTTTCATTGGATATTTGTGGCAATTGTCAAGTCCATACCTTGCTTTGGGGTCCTAGTTTGGTGGATGGCAGAAGATTACGTATGCCAAGAACTTGGAAGGGTAATCATATAATATATGACTAACATAACAGAAGCTCCGAAAACTATCCCGACAGCAGCATTCGAAGTCAAAAATATAGCCGTGGCAACTGCAGCAAGGCGAAGATTTATTGGAGGCCGTATAGCCGTAGCAGTAATTCGCCACCTAATTAATATATGATAAATGGACTACAAGGTCCTGTACCTAAACTTCGAAAGAGATGTTGGGGTTACAATACTGCTGAAGGGTTGGCGCGAGCATGCGAAAACGGCAGCACATAATATACATGTGTACACCGATGGCTCCAAAATAACGAAAGGGTTTGGCTCTGCGTTTACTGTTCCCAGGCCTACAGATCACTGCAGTGTCTTTCAGGCAAAAAGTTTAGTCATTAAGAAAGTTGCAGATACTCAAAAGGAGGCGTGCTTAAACTATAATCGCGTAAAAAATATATAAAGGCAATAATCTCACACAATACTTCTTAAAAAAGTGTAATGAAATACAAACAAGCATTGGAGAGTCTTCGCTCAGGCCGGACCATATATTAATACTGCGTTACCGGCCAAAAAAGGACAAGAGTTGGTAGCTGGGAAGCTGCAGCAATCGACGGTAGAAGTCAATCCTTTTGGTAGAAATAAAAAAGGAAAGAATGAATTTTCTAAGATCATGTGCAAATCCTACCATGTAACACTCAGAAAGTTTGCTCATAAGGCTAATGTTGGGCATACTCACTGGACACTGCGTTCTGGCTTTACATGCTTACAAGTTGGACCTTGTCAGTTACAGCCGATGTAGGAAGTGCGAGCTGTAAGCAGAAATGGTTGATCGCTTTCTGTGTTCGTGTCCTATGCTCGCGGGAACAAGACGCAAAATACAAGGGGCGGCAGATTTGCCAGATTTCGAAACAGCAATCAAGCCAGGTCCTAGAAAACTTCTAGTATTTGTCAGTTCTCTGATTTTTAGTCGTCAAACATATTCTGCTAACACAATGGACACATTCAATCTTTGTGAGGTCTTTGTTGACTGGCTAGTTGAACCTTACCTAAAGATCATTCATAACGACTGAGGCAAAGCTGGTGTAGAAGGTTATAAATGAAGCTATTTAAATCAAGACGTTTGTTCATATCCAGGCTGCTTCGAAGGCATTTAAGTCAAAAGTGTTCAATTTTACGGGAGACAAAAGTCAAAAGTCAAAAGTGTTCAATTTTACAACTTGGCATCTTTTTTCCATTTTCTTGACAAAGAAAAATCAAGTAGAACAATATCGCCCATAAGATTGTTAGAGAAGTTTCGAAATAACTACAACTTTGGCGTACAGTTATGTATGAACATATTAAAATAAAAGCAATCAGAGTCGATTCCGTACTGCTCATGTGGATATGTAGAAGTGCAGATACAGAGATTGTTATTCCAGAAGCCGCGTTCTCATCTACAACAAGCATACCCAGCAATTATTGTTCTACACAAAAATTCGCTCTCCATTTCTCACACATATTATTTCTTCTCCATCCTACTTTTTGCCTCTATTTCTCTCTCTCCAACACACTCTTCCTCGCACTTTTAGGCGTGCGATTTAAACTTTCTCCGCATGGAAATTCTTTCTAGCTGTTCCAAAACAGGTTTGCGTCTAAGCATTGAATTGTCAAGTGAAAAATTCCTGAAAAAAATAAAATAAATGCTATAAGTGTAGTATAAATCCGGCATGAGTGGCGAAGTAGTATGCGACTATAGCCAGTTTTTATCTCTTTATATGGATCGCCGTGATTCCTTTTGTTTTAGCATACCCTATGCAGAGGGTAATTGTACTTGTTTATGCCGGGTAGTTTCGGATGGATCCTCCCTCTTTATACCACGACGTGTTCTTTCGGACATATGTTTTCTCTACTCTCCTTTATACCTTTACGGGTACTGTTTGACACCTCTAATTTCTACCTGTATGGGTATTGTCGCTTAGATCCTCTTCGTACCCCCACGTACGCACTGCCTGACAAGTCGTCTTTCTAAGTATATGGGAATTTCTACATATTTAAATTGGTCGAAAATGTATGACTTTAACTCCTCGTGAAGTGCTAATTCTGAAAAAAAGGTTAAATTTCCACTCTGCAAGTGGACCTAAACAATAATTTAAATTTGTTTCGTAGTGATATTTTAAAAAAATAAAAATAAAACCAATAGAACGATAGTGAAACATATGATGCTAAAATTTTAGGTCCGGTATTGGATTCCGCATATTTCTTAAAAAATTTCTTTTAGTTGCATTTAATTTGTTAAATTTTACCCATTTCCTTGTCGTCTTTTTATTGTTATTTAAAATTGGGTACATAACACATTTACTTGTCCCAACTGTTCCCAAATGAGGCTATCCCAATTGTAACCAAAAGACACTAGAGAGAGTCAATAAAACCCCAATGTAGACAAAAGAGATCAATCGCAGACCACTCTGTTTAGTGATTAGACGCACGATTTTTTCCCCACTTGGCGTCTCCTTCGCATACGTCTATGGTAGTTAGGTGTGTGCACTCCTTGCATAATGATATACAACTGAAATGTAAATGTCAATTTATTAATCGTTAAGAGCAAAAAGTTAAGAGATTGTGGCAACGTTCGCACTCTAAACAAGAATGATATGAAATATTTGTAATTTGGAATATTACTTACTAATAATTGCTACTAGTTTCCTAACAGCATTCTTATACTTAGCTAATTTAAATAAATATTTTTCATAAAATCTTAATAAACTCAATTATGAGTTAATCATCGACTTTGGCCATTGCCCTCTTTCTCAAGTTGGAATGTCGAAATTCATCATACCATCCATATTACACGTTTAGTCAAATTAGTAGTGACAGCTAAGATTTGTGTTTTTGTCATTGTCACTGCCTGCTGCAGTCACTTCAAATCACGTCCTGTTTGAAATAAACATTTGTTGTTGTTGTAGCTTGCGTTATTGCTTTTGTACATTTTGTTATTGCTTTTGTATATTTTGTTATTGCGTGTCACGCGTTTTGGCAGGCAGTGGGTCAAAATGTTGAGTGCAAATGTTGCTGCCATTTGTTGGCATTTTTCGCTTTTGTTATTGCAACATTTGTGTGGCATGTAGACGTTAATTTGGTGGCATTTTTCGTTGGGATTATAGCATCGTGTTTAGAAGTGTTGCTAAATATGTGAAATAATTTGAGTAATTTTGGGTATGTTCTTAGTGTGATGTCACAATTGATTGTTGTTGTTATTTTTAATGACTTTAAAATTTTCTTTATTTTCTGTGATTTTTTCACATATTGTTCGTACGAAATTGTTATTGTAAAAAAAAAAAAAAACAAAAAAAACTAAAACTATGGCCTATCAGCTCATTAAATTTTTTTTTTACAATAACAAGTACGGACAAGGCTATCACAAATCATCAATAAAGTTCTTACGACATGTTAAGGCCTGCCGGTAAGAAAAGATAAACGTTAGTGAATGGAGAATCCAGATTGGAAGGAAATATGTATTTTCAACATATAAATATTCAAAGGGGTATGCCCTTGGCTTCTTAGGGTTTGGCTTAGTCGCAATCAGCTCAGTTTGCTTTGAAATCAACCCAGCTTAGGGTAATAAACCTAAGAAATGCCTGTAAAATATTTCATAAGACGGTTGCGAATTACAAACGCAAGTAATGGCAAATAAAAGAAACGAAGGAAAAATCGCTACAGCTGAAATTATTGTAGCAACAGCTAGTTGATGTGTAATTTTTTTTATATACATACATATATGGTAGCAATAACTGTAGTTGGGTGCACGGAGCTTTCCTTTTCCTCTACTTTCACGGCCAGGTGTAAGAATAAAGAGTTAATGAGCATAACTTGGCGCAGCCAGCATAAGCGCTGTCCCTTAATTTCCTAGATTGTGTTGATGTCTTGATGTCTTCGAGAGACGGATACAGCTTTAATAAGGTGAGGTTGAGAAGGAGTGCGAGGACTTTCCAACAATTTCAACTGGCGACATGTTTGCCTATTGTGAATTCCCTCAGTGTGTGCCGGGTGGCGGCATATTCGTCCAAACCAAATTACTTCCCAGTGATCCACAACGAACCACTTGCGTTCTCTAATGAACTTAAGTAAGGGTAAAAGATCCACCTCTCGTGCGCCCAGAAAACTGAGAGTCTTGTTTGAAGTCATGCAAATCGGTAGAGATAATGTTGTGTCGACTCATCTTCCTACTCATCCTGACAGCTTCTGTGGAGGAAGCTTTGCTGCAATAGCGCAAGGACCTGTTATGACACTAGTAAGTACTTTCATTGTAGATTTGTTTAGCATGGAAAGGAAGCTAATTCCTTTTCTATCCAAACATGGTCATGAAGACCTTGAGTCCTCGCAATCAACCTTTTTGTCAACAGCAAGTCCGTTGTCCTAGTCACACATTCCCCGATTTACCTTAGGAAATAACCTAGCGGTGGTCGCACGGAGCTGTGCACCTCCCTTTTTCCATTGCGGAACCTTTCCCGGTCATTTCATCTGCAAATTCATACCCTCCAACAGCCTCGTGCCCAGGAACCCAGAAAAGGGAGACATCGGTATGCCTTATAGATGCCAGCGAGCCGCGCAACATGCGCACTATATCCGAGTTTACCACGTTTGATTTTAATGCTTTAAAGGTGGCCTGCGTGTCTACAAATATCGTTCCATTGGCATCTGGGACCGTAATGTCCTGCAGCAATCTGGCCGCTTGTCTATGGCATGGATCACCCTGGAAACCACTGCATGAGTAAGGAAATCGGTAGATTGATATACCTGCAGGTACTTTGTATACATACCAGATTAAGTTTTTTCCCAATTTTCCAGCCGTCTGTATAGATTCTAATGCTCCTTCTACGGTCTAAGCTTTTCTCTTATTTCTCCCTAGAAGGAAATCTTGTGATCTGCACTTGGAAATCGAAAACCGCCGTAATATGATCAGTGTCGGATATTCGGTCAGTTGTGATTCCATGACAATCGTTTCCTTGTATGTCATCTAATACCGTAGCGTTGCCGTATTTAGTTGATTTTCGTATGTGGATTTTCCTAGTCGTCGTGCCCTTTCGATGCCAATATCTACACGAACACTTGTAAAAGCATCAAGAGAAAAACTACGTTTAAATCCTCCTGAGGTGCGCTGCTCGCTGCGTCTGATATAGCCAGACACGCTAGTTTTTGCACCTCCAAAGCCTACGAAGGGTAAAACTGGCTTAGGCATCGTATAACTTAGGCATTCTGTTCGAAGCATGCTGGTAATAAGAATCACCCGGGAAATTGTTGATTATATGAGGAAATACTCCATAAAATTAACTAAGGGCATTCACAAAACAACGTCATGCTTCTTAGCGTAAGTCAGCTATCGTAACCTTACCTAATTTAGTAGTTCGTATTGTTTTGCCGTTTTAAGTTTAAGTAAGGAAGGCTAAGTTCGGTGTAACCGAACATTACATACTTAGCTGCCAAATTACAGCTTGCAACAATTTTAAATTACTTTCTTTTAAAAGTGGGCGGTGCCGCTCCCATTGTTTAAAATTTTACTAATTTTCTATTCTGCGTCATATGTTCAACTCACATACCAAGTTTCATCAGCTTATCCGTATTTGGTAATGAATTATCGCACTTTATCGGTTTATCGAAATTTTCGATATCGAAAAAGTGGGCGTGGTTATAGTCCGATTTCGTTCATTTTAAATAGAGATCTGAGATGAGTGCCCAGGAACTTACATACCAAATTTCATTAAGGTACTTAAAACAGACGCACGACCAGACATGGCTAAATGAATTTCTTTTTTCGTCCAGATCATTTTGATATATGGAAGTCTATATCTATCTCAATTAGTTTGTGCCGTTACGGGGTACCGTTATGCGAACAAAATTAATATACCCTGTGAGCTCTGCTCAGCTGAGTATAAAAACAATCCAAGAAGCTCTATAGAAACAACTATGAACCAAATTGCTTGATGGATAAATAATAAATCATTAAAACCGCGATGATGAGAACGGAGAATATTGATGTCGTAAGTGATGAATTTTGTATTGAACGCTCCTTACGAAATAAATTGGTATTATGCCACGTTGAAGATGTCTTCGATTTATTGCCTGTGTACTAGTTTTTGTGGGAAACGTTACCGCTAGCGGGCAGCGTGACCCACCAAAGTTGGCATGGTTGGTCAATCGGTCAGTTTATTGTTTGTCTTGCATATATGAACTTACTTAAAAGCGCAAGAACCTAACCTAAGCCAAAGATTGTATGCTTAAGCGAGTTGGCACACAAGGCTGGAATAAATGATCGCGAAATCCTAAGATTTTTTGCATTAACATAAAATTTACATATTTACAAAAATAACTACTTCGTTTCCGCTAAGTTGTAATGTCTTGACAACATATGTATAGTAGCCACATTGGACCATTTTATAAACCAAATTTTTTTTTACTCAGATAGAGCCATATTTTTGATTTGATTTTTATTTTTAAGAATTTTTATTTTATTTGTTTCAGTTAAATGTATTTTATTTTGTTTTATTTAACTTTTATTTATTTTATTTTACTTTATTTAATTTATTTTATTTTACTTTATTTTATTCATTTATTCATTCATTTAATTGAATTTTATTTTATTTAATTTTATTTTATTTCATATTGTTTTATTTTGTTTCATTTTATTTTATTTTATTTTGTTTTTTTTTTTTGTTATTTTATTTTATTTTATTTTACTTAATGCTATTCTATTTTATTTTATTTTATTTTATTTTATTTTGGTTTACTTTATCCTATTCTATTTTATTTATTTTATTTTATTTTACTTTATGCTATTTTATTTATTTTATTTTATTTTTTCGTTTCATTTTATTTATCGCTCCTATTTTATTTTATTTTTTCTTTTATATAAATCTTTTATTTCATTTTATCGTATTTTATTTTATTTTATTCTATTTTTTTATTTTATTTTATTTTATTTTATCGTATTTTATTTTATTTTATTTTATTTTATTTTATTTTATTTTATTTTATTTTGATTTTGTTTTGTTTTATTTTGTTTTTCTTTATTTCATTTTGTTTTTATTTATTATTAATAATTGTTTTTTTTTTAATCGGCCTATTAATAAAGGATTCTGGGTTCCAATTCGAGCTCAAGGCCGGAGCTATAATTTTTATGATAATTATTGTTTTTTTCTTTCTATAATTAAAAAGTTATTTTTTAATTAGAAACAGAAGATAGAACATTTTTCAGACATCTACCATAACTGCGCAGAGAGATCCATTTTGAAGGTTGCTAACCTTGATCTTCTATTCCTAATAAAAAATAATTTTTCAATTATAGAAAAATTACTTTCTTACTTAATTGGCGCTTAACCGTCTAAACGGTTATGGCCGTCCAACAAGGCGCGCCAGTCGCTCCTTCGCTCCGCCAACCGGCGCCAATTGGTCACACCAAGGGAGTTTAAATCGTTTTCCACCTGGTCCTTCCAACGGAGTGGGGGCCGCCCTCTACCTCTGCTTCCATAGGCGGGTTCCGATAGAAACACTTTCTTGGCCGGAGCATCATCTTTCATTCGCATAACATGGCCTAGCCAGCGCAGCCGCTGCGTTTTAATTCGCTGGACTATGTTGATGTCTGCGTATAGCTCGTACAGCTCATCATTAAATCTTCTTCGGTACTCGCCATCGCCAACGCGTAGAGGTCCATAAATCTTTCGAAGAACTTTTCTCTCGAACACTCCCAAAGCCGCTTCATCTGCTGTTGTCATGGTCCATGCTTCTGCCCCATATAGCAGGACGGGTACGATAAGTGACTTGTAGAGTATGATTTTCGTTCGCCGAGAGAGGACTTTACTTTTCAATTGCCTACCTAATGCAGAGTAGCATTTATTGGCAAGATTGATTCTTCGCTGGATTTCAGTGCTGATGTTGTTGCTAGTGTTGATGCTGGTTCCCAAATAAACGAAGTCTTTTACTATTTCGAAATTATGGCTGCCAACAGTAGCGTGGTTGTCAAGGCGCATATGCGCTGACTCTTTCCTCGATGACAGCAGGTACTTCGTTTTGTCCTCATTCACCATCAAACCCATCTTTTCCGCTTCTTTTTCCAGCTTGGAGTAAGCAGAACTAACAGCGCGGGTGTTTAGGCCGATGATATCAATGTCATCAGCATATGCCAGTAATTGCACGCTTTTATAGTATATTGTTCCAGTGCGATTAAGTTCTGCAGCTAGTATAATTTTCTCCAGCATCAAATTAAAGAAATCGCACGATAGGGGGTCACCCTGTCTGAAACCTCGTTTAGTTTCGAACGGCTCGGAGAGGTCCTTCCCAATTCTGACTGAGCTGATGGTGTTGCTCAACGTCATTTTACACAGCCGTATAAGTTTTGCGGGGAAACCAAATTCAGACATAGCGGCATATAGGCAGCTCCTTTTCGTGCTGTCGAAGGCGGCTTTAAAGTCGACGAAGAGGTGATGTGTGTCGATTCTCTTTTCACGGGTTTTTTCCAAGATTTGGCGCATTGTGAAAATCTGGTCGATGGTAGATTTACCAGGTCTGAAGCCGCACTGATAAGGTCCAATCAGCCGGTTCACGGTGGGCTTCAATCTTTCGCACAATACACTTGAAAGGACCTTATATGCGATATTAAGAAGGCTGATTCCACGATAGTTGGTGCATTTTGCAGTATCCCCCTTCTTGTGGACTGGGCAAAGAACACTTAGATTCCAACCGTCGGGCATGCTTTCGTCCGCCCATATTTTGCTAAGAAGCTGCTGCATGCGCCTTACCAACTCCTCGCCGCCGAACTTGAAAAGCTCCGCAGGCAATCCATCAGCGCCCACGGCCTTGTTGTTTTTCAATCTGGTTATTGCTATTCTAACTTCGTCGTAATCGGGCGGGGGGACATATATTCCATCATCATCGATTGCGGGATCGGGTTCTTCATCTCTGCGCGGTGAATTGCTGCCTCCATTTAGGAGAGCAGAGAAGTGTTCCCTCAATCATCTAAGCACTCTCTGGACATCAGTTGCAAGGTCGCCGTTTTCATTCCTACAGGAGTTTGCCCCGGTGTTAAAACCTTTCGTCTGTCGCCGTATTTTTTGGTAGAATTTTCGGGCGTTATTCCTGGTGGCTAGCAGCTCAAGCTCCTCGCACTCACGCCTTTCTGCTTCTGCTTTTTTCTTCCTGAAAAGGCGTCTCGCTTCCCTTTTCAACTCACGATAGCGTTCACACACTCCTCTTGCCGCGTTCGCTTTTAACGTAGCCCTGTAGGCAGCGTCTTTTCTTTCGGTTGCATCGCGGCATTCTTCATCATACCAGTTGTTTTTTCGTGGCCGCCGGTAACCAATTTTTTCCTCGGCGGCAGTATGAAGTGCTTTGGAGATATGCTCCCACTGCTCCTGTATTCCTTCAGGATGAGTTGTGCCCTCAGAGAGCAGGTGTGAGAGTCGAGTTGCGAAATCATTGGCAGTCTGTTGTGATTGAAGCTTTTCGACGTCTAGCTTTCCTTGTGTTTTTTGTTCCTTGTTTTTAGCCGCGTTGAGGCGGGTGCGTATTTTGGCTGCAACGAGATAATGGTCCGAATCGATGTTAGGTCCTCGGATCGTTCGCACATCTAAAACACTGGAGGCATGCCGTCCGTCTATCACAACGTGATCGATCTGATTGCGAGTATTTCGATCAGGAGACAGCCATGTAGCTTGATGTATCTTTTTATGCATGAACCTCGTGCTTGATATGACCATGTTTCGAGCACCGGCAAAGTCAATCAGCCTCAGTCCGTTAGGAGAAGTTTCATTGTGTAAGCTGAACTTTCCGACTGTAGGGCCAAAAACACCTTCTTTGCCCACCCTGGCGTTAAAGTCGCCAAGCACGACTTTTATATCATGACGGGGGCAGCGCTCGTATGTGCGTTCTAATTGTTCATAAAAAGTGTCTTTCACCTCATCGTCTTTCTCCTCTGTCGGCGCATGGGCGCAGATGAATGATGTATTAAAAAATTTTGCTTTTATTCGAATAGCGGCGAGACGCTCGTCCACAGGCGTGAACGCCAGCACTTGGCGACAAAGTCTCTCTCCCACCACGAATCCGACGCCGAAACTGCGCTTATTCGCATGGCCACTCCAATATATGTCACAATTTTTGATCTTCTTTCTTCCTTGCTTCGTCCAACGCATTTCTTGGATGGCGGTGATGTCAGATTTTGCTTTGACGAGGACATCAACCAGCCGGGCATCTGCACCAATCCCATTCAGGGAGCGGACGTTCCAGGTGCATGCCCTCAATTCATTGTCCTTCAAACGTTTGCCATGGTCGTCATCAATAGAGAGTGTATTTATCCGAGGCTTGTTGTTATATTTCATTGGAGTATGGTTTTATGTGGCGGGTCCCAAGCCCAGCCCACAACCCGCTCAGCGGGGGTGAAAATATTACTTGGCACGTTTATATAGCGAGCCGCTTGCTCCAAGACAGATGCCCGCTTGCAGCCGCACCTAGAGGTGTACAGACGCTGCCGATGAAATCTCCCCCGCCTAGCCCTTAAACCGATTATGTCAGAGTGGCCTAGCCAGGTTGTCGCCTTCTCACATTAGCTCACCGCTAAACGGGTGTTTAGCGGCTACCCAGAGGATACTTGGCCGCAAGCGACCGGCAGTAGTGAGCTGCTTGAACCGCATGCAAAAGAATCGCTATAGAAAAATTAAAAAACAAAATAATAGTTATAAAAATTCTTGTGCTATTCTTAAGCTCGAATTCGAACCTGGAATTCAAAAACAATTTTAATTTAATTAAATTTTATTTTGTTAAATTTTATTTTATTTTATTTTATTTTATTTCGTTCGTTATCTATTCACAAATCAGGTGCGTTTAAAAAGCGTGTATTTCAAAAGATTAACAGAATGAATAAATTCAGCATGTGTTGAAAATACGAATAGTAATTTCTTTTGCTAACTCAAATTAAAATTTTTAAAAATAGAAACGATCTAATGTGGCTGTATTTCTCAGCTAAGTAAACTTGTTCACCTGTTTAACTGCTGCTTTTTTTTTGTGCTCGATTCTGTTGTCACTGCAAGTTAGTCGCAAAATAATTTGCTTAGAAAAATTATTGACATTGTTTTATCTCTTCATTTTCATAATCTTTATGGCTTAGGTGCCCCCATATAATTGCCATATAATTAATTATAAGGTGTGTTATATGGATTGGTATGTGATTGTCTATGCTGTTATTACTAACATACATACACACTTATAAACTTATGTCTATGTCATGCCATCACCAATATTGTGTAACAAAGAGAACAAGTTTAAAAATAATGACTTTATCGTAACCACTGTGCATGTATAGTAGGAAGAGATCGTTGTGAAACGCTGTCGGTCAAGCCTTTGTTCAATCCTTTATCAATAATGAAATCAATGTTTTATGATTTCATAGATAAACTTTGCATTAGTGATGAAATATCTAAAACTCACGATTTCTTAATTCATGAACAAAACTCGCAAATTTGGAAGATATATAGTGATGTTGATAGAACATATATGCTTTAAAACAGGTACAATCTGTAAAAACCGCTCTCCTTATGCATTTTACCTCTCCCCATTACTTAGAAAAATTCGATATCGCAACTAACAGTTCTCAAAATAGATATTTTTAATTAAAACCGTTTTTAATAATAAACCGGTAACACTTCGATAAAAGTTGTTATCGATAATAAGCCGATTATACGTTTATAACAAACCAATAACATGCCTATGGCTAGCCTGTAATACCAACTGCCCGATAACTTTTCGCATTCATGCGTGAATATTTCCAAGCCCTGCGAATATAATTCCAAAATAGTCACGAAATTACCTAAAAACAGTCGCTAATATAGTCCCTAAATTATTTCGAAAAAGCTCCGGTATGATTCTAAGAACTTTCCATAACGATCTCAAATTAGACAGGAAATAAGAAAGAAGTTGTTGTGAAATTATCCCGCAAAAGTTGTGAAAATAACACCGAAATGTTCCCTAACATACAACAATTTTAGAAGATTTGAAACACTACCGACTTTATCTTAAAATCATTCCGGAATTTTTCGAAACGATCTTAAACAGATTCCAAAACAATCCTGAAATAATTTCAAAATGGTTCAGGAAGTAATCCCTGAATTATTCCAAAAGTATACAATTGGAACGTAACCTTCGATAGTAAATCTTACTAATGATCACAGTGATAGTGAGAACCATTTTAAAATAAAAACTAATTACAGCGAAATACTGAAAAAAAAAACAAGCATATCTCATAAAGAAGGTAACTTTTTTTTTTGGAAATCGACTTGGGAGCCGTGGTTGAAATAGCTACTTCGTGAGTTCACTTTCTTTTTGAAGACCCTTCTAACTGGGCACTGCTAATTCCTGAATATATACACCAAAGAGTAAGGTTTTAAATCTAGACTATGTGTGACTCACTTGGATCTTTCTCCGAAAAGTGCCATTTGAAAGATGGCTTAAATAATTAACAGGTGGGTTACAATTCGCTGATGCGAAGGGAACACAGTTTCCAGGTGCACCACCCATTCCCAGTTCCACACCCACTTCCACTTTCACTCCCACTCAAACTCCTTTTCTTCCTCTCATATATACTCCCAGTTCCACTCTAACTCCCATTACCACTCCCACTCTTATACCAATTCCCATTCCAACTCCCATTTTACTCCCAATCCTGCAATGTCTCTCGCTACCATTCCTATTCCCGCTCTAACTCTCATACCGCAATCTCTCTCACTCCCATTCCTATTCCCACTATCACTCCCATTCCAACTCCTACTCCCACCTCAATTTTCTCATAAATGGAATCTATGTTCCAAATATTGAATACATGCTTAAAATAATTGCGGAGATAGATCGAATTAACATTTTTTCTGAAAGGGGAGGGTCACCGCGGAATAAATAGTTTCGCAGTTTTACCGTAACCATATAGCGGCCGACATGTACATATTATGATATATAAAATCGTCGTTTGAAGTAATAGCGTATCAGTTCTCTGTTGCTCATACTCGATGTTCTGAGCAGAAGGTGGGTATTTCGTTTGTTTAGCAAAAACGAGCAACTACTTCTTACCCAGAAATTTAAGTCTAGGGTAAGTACTCGCTTTCAATGCATAATGGCCATTCTTTCAATCCACTATTGCTCTAACTCTATATGGAAGGAGAAGAACAAAAATATAGATCACTATGCCATCCTTCCAAAGCGCAGTTTGTTGAATTGACGGAAAATCATGCAGTAAAAGACAAAGCACTTGCAGTTTCAAGTAATTTGTTTCGAGAAGCTCAATTTAGTTCTCACAGCAACCATCAAATCATCTGCTACAAGTAAGAATACCAATAAGCGGCGTTCAATTTGTATTGTTTTATTATAATTATTATTTTTGAAATTACTATTGTTATTTTACATTTTTCTTTATATATTTTTTTCTTCTTTTCGTTTGCTATACTTTGGCTGATGTGCATCATGATAAGATTATTGTTTCATCTACTTTGTACCGTTCTAATGTATTCTTTTCATTGCAGGGCGATGTTAATCATATTATCGAATTGTTATTTTTTTAATAATTTTCTGGCGCTTTTTTTGTTTGGATCCTTTTTCTGTTGGCTGACCTTACGTGCTGATCGCCACTTGCGAGTGATGCTGCAGTTTCTTGCAATCAACCGTGCAAAGCGTAGTTTTTTTACGAAAAAGGTGCATAATCGAATGCAGCTTGAAGGTCGGATATAACTAAGGTTCGGTAAATTTGAGCACTGGTCGTATGCAAGTGAAATAATAGTTCACTACATAATCGTTGAAAAATACTGATGAATAAATACTTTAGTTCGTCCCGTAGTTGAAATTCAACCACTACAGTCAGACCTCTACATTTAAGTTTTTATACTCAGCTAAGCAGAGCTCACAGAGTATATTAATTTTGTTCGCATAAAGGTACCCCGTAAGGACATAAACTAATCGAGATAGATATAGACTCCTATATATCGAAATGATGTGGGCGAAAAAAGTTATTCATTTAGCGATGCCCGCCCGTCCGTCTGTCCTTAAACACGATAACTTGAGTAAATTTTGAAGTGCCGGAATGAAATTTGGTACGTAATTTCCTGGGTACTCATCTAAGATCTCTGTTTAAAATGAACGAAATCGAAATGTAACCATGCCCACTTTTTCGATATCGAAAATTTCGAAAACCCGAAAAGTGCGATAATTCATTACCAAAGATGGATTAAGCGATGAAACTTGGTAGGTGTATTGACCTTATGACACAGAAGAGAAAATTAGTAAAATTTTGGACAATGGACTTGGCACCGCCCACTTTTAAAAGAAGGTAATTTAAATGTTTTGCAAGTTGTAATTTGGCAGCTGAGTATGTAATGTTCGGTTACATCCGAAATTAGCCTTCCTTACTTGTTTCTTTTACTTACTTTTCCTTTCTTTATTTTTGCCATCCTTTGCTTCCCTAACCTTCTTTTCTTTTCATTTCTTTTCTTTTCCTTATTTTCTTTTCGACCTATTTATTTGCCCAAAATAGGTCGAAAAAGCAAGGTAGGGTTTCTTGTGCAACAGATAATGCAATGCAGATAACGACGAAACAAGTAGCAAAATGGTCAAAGAAGGACAGGCAAATTCCAGAATAGCTGTTCCCATAATAAACACAGATATTCGCGAGCTACACAACCTACAAAAACATTCTCACAATACATGTATGTATAGCAACACAGCAAGCAAACAGGAAGGAGCTAGTTCAGTACTTCGGCAGTACTTCCATTCATAATTTAAGTTAAAAAAAAAACAATGTTTCATCTCATAACAGAAAAATTGC
Organism: Eurosta solidaginis; assembly: GCF_040869045.1. NCBI lineage: Eukaryota > Metazoa > Arthropoda > Insecta > Diptera > Tephritidae > Eurosta > Eurosta solidaginis. Next base: position 242,376,933 of record NC_090321.1, read on the forward strand.
TAATGCGTGATATTGAGGAAAAAGTTTTTCCGATGTAGCTAGTACGCCATTTCCATTGATTTAACTTTTATCGAACCCCACAAATGTACATAAGTAATATGTGCTAACGTAGGTCCCTACATAAGTGCACGTATTGATATCTTTGTCTGTGGATTTTTATCGAATTACATTTTGCTGTAATTATACTCAGCATACTTACCTAATAGAATATATTTGATTGGATAACGGTATAAAGGAATTGAGATAGATATAGATTTCCTTATATCAAAAACATCAGTATCGAAAAAAAAAAGTTGATAAAGCGATGTCCGTCCGTCCGTCCGTCCATCTCTCCGTCCGCTAACACGATAACTTGAGTAGTTATTGAGATATTTTCACCAAATTCGGTATACAGGCTTACCTGGACCCAGAATAGATTGGTACACTTGGTAATGGACTTCCATATATCAAAATGCCCAGGATGAAAAAAGGAGTTTGATTTAGCCATATCCGTCCGTCCGTCTGTCTGTCCACATAATAATTTGAGTAAATATTGAAACAACTTATTGAAATTCGGATGATAACCACGCCATTTTTTACATATGTACATATATAACATTTTGGAAAACACAAAAACCTAACTATCAAGTAAATATCGGACGTAGCACTGGTCACTTGTGATTGCAAATATTACTCCCACTTTTATATAAATGGGCCGTGTATGAAATAAAATAAGCTATATCTTTTTTTTTTTAAAAGTGCTTTATATCAATGGTGTTTCATTACCCAAGTGGAATTATAACAAGAAAAAGCAAAAAATTCAAATTTTTGAAAATGGTCGTGGCACCGCCCCTTTTTTGACAAAGCAATTTTCTATGTTTCGGGAGCCATAACTCGAGAAAAATTACCAGATCTTGATAAGATTGGGTGCACATATTTTCTTTATAGCAGGAAATATTTCTAGTAAAAATGGACAGCATCGGTTAAAGACCACGCCCACTTTTATATATAAAGGATGTATAAAAGGGTCGTAGACTAGAATCATAAGAAATATCTTAGGAAAAATAGTTTTATATCAATGATATTTCGCTTACCAAGCTTAATTATAAGAAGGAATTGAGATTCATTTTTTTTAAATGAGCGTTGCCACGGCTATATTCCGATCAAGCATTACACAACATTTCTAGAACCCCAAAAAAATCAGTCCCTTGTAACGAAGTCCGAAAAAGTAATTTATCTGATATGAACTGTATAATTGAAACTCACGCTTATGAGTATATAATGTTCGGTTACCATCGAACTTAAACACCCTTACTTGTTTTGAACTGCCTTTGGTTGCATGTTCCTACATCGATTTATATTTCATGAATTTATTTCACATTTTCATTATTTTTTTCATTGTTTGTTCATTGCACTCTCTGCTTTGTGTTTCTTTTTTGGTTGCAACTTTTTATTGTTCTACATAGTTTTTTATATTTTTTTCTTAAGAGCTGTGATTGCTCTTCTTTCTTTCAATATCCATCTGATAGATCTTCTGCTTACTTAACAGTTATTTATTCAGTCGGCCTTTTTGTTATTATTTACCCATCTCTTTTTACTGCACTGTTAATTTTTCTTTAGTTTTTTTTTTTTTTAATTTTATTTTTCTGCGTCGGCGATTTAACACATATCTGTTCATCATCATTGTTCTTTTGTTGCATCGTATGATGGCCCTCATCTCAACGGTGGCATTCCCATTAGCGCCTATCAACATCCATACATAATTGCTTACAGACACACGAACGTTAAATTCTTGTATGCTAGTAGTTTGTCAGCGTGTTGCTGTATGTTGTACATTCACCACTAACAGCATCAGACCAACCTGCCGCAGTGCTTTGCTTTCAAACATTCAACTTAATGCGCTTACGGTAACTTTTGTAGATTTATAACTGCGGGATATGTTCTTGTGCATTCTAGTTCTTACCGACATTCATACAGAAGAATGTTTTATGAGAAAAAGTAAAGAAAGCCAAATATTTATATTTGTGATCTGTTGGATGCTGCGTTTCTACTGTATTTACTTTACGCATGCGCACCGCTGCTTTTGCAAACAGTCGAATTCTGGTTTAACTCGATGTATGCGCGCATTCCTACCATATGACTTTTAATTATACAATTCATTACTATTGCATTACAAGCAACTCGTTTTTAATATTAAGCGTGAACTTCTACACAGGCGTGTGGTAACTTTGGTGAGATAACGGTTGTTTGTAATGACATAAATCGGCAACTCGAGAAATGTTGAGTGACGAAATTTTGGTTTTAAGGGCTATTCTGTAAACAAAATTGCTTGGTGTTAAAAATAGGCGAAATCGACCGATAACCACTCCCATTTTTTTGATATTTAAAATTTCAAAAAATGGGAAAATATGCGATAGTTCATTAGCAAGTTCCGATAATTTTATTAAATTTTGGTAAAATTTTGAAAAATAGGTATGGCACCGCCCACATTCAAAAGTAGAAAATGTTAATGTTTCTCAAGCCATATATAAAAAGCCCTTGAAGATATCAAACTGAAATGTGGCAGACACGTTTTTCTTGCCACTGCACCTACATTTAGCGAAAATAAACAAAATCAGTTTGACTACCACGCCTCGTTTAAAAAAAAAAATTTGGTTAAGCTTTTGCGGATGTGAAAGATGAAATTATTTTCTGAAAGTAAAAGGAACTAAATAGGGCATAGTGATAAAATTGAGGAGGGGAGGATCCCAGGAGAGGATCCCGAGATTGCACCCGAAATAGTGCCAAAATTATACTAGGGGGACACAAAGGAAGTCCCAGAAGTCTTTCCAAAAAATTATCCCGGGAAGATCCCGAGGAATTCAAAAATAACCAAAACTCCCTCTCAAATAATCCCAGCAGGACCCCGAGGGAGTCCCAAAAATGGCCCCGTTAGGACACCAAAGGAGTCTCCAAAATCATCTACAAATAATGATCAATTGACGACCGGAGGACCCCGAGGAAGTCCCGAAGTTACCCCCCAATTACCCCGGAAGAACCCCAAGGGGTCCAAAAATCCTTCAGAAATGACCCCCAAGTTACTTCATGAAGATTATTAGATGGTTCCGAAAATCATGCCGAAATAAGCTTCAAATAATCCCGGCAGGCCCCCAGGAATTCCTGGGAAATCTTTCCGTAATCACCCCCAAATGACCCTGGAAGGTCCACTGTGGGTGAAAGTAAGCTTGAATTTTTTAAATATACACTTTTTGGATAACGGTTTGTTATACAGGTATAAAGGAATCGAGATATATCAAAACCATCAGCATCGAAAAAAAAATTGATTAAGCCATGTCCGTCCGTCTGTGCCTCCCATAACCCGATAACTTGAGCAAATATTGAGATATCATCACCAAATTCGGTACACGAACTTATCTGTACCCAAAATGTATTGGTATTCAAAATGTACGAAATAGGACGATAACTCCGCCCACTTTTTTATATATATAACATAATATACACCTAAAATGTTGAAATTTGATGGTTTGGCTTGCATAAAGACTCTTGATACAAACTTAAAAACTTTTGGAAAATGGGCGTGACACGCCCACTTGTGATAAAATCAATTTTCCAAATATTGTTAATCATAAATCAAAAACCGTTAAACCTATCAGGAGAAAATTCTACAGAGAGCTTGCCTTTACTATAAGGAATGCTTCAAAGAAAAATTTACGAAATCGGTTAAAAACCACGCCCACTTTTATATAAAAGATTTTTAAAAGGGTCGTGAATGAATAGAATAAATTATATATTTGCAAATAAGAACTTTATATGAATTATATTTCTTTTCCCAAGTAGAATTATAACAAGAAAAAGCAAACAATTCAAATTTTTGAAAATGGGTGCGGCACCGCCCCTTTTTGACCATGCAATTTTCTATGTTTCGGGAGCCATAACTTGAAGAAAAATTTACGTATCGTAATAACATTCTTTACAGCAGGAAATATTTCTAGTAAAAATGGACGGGATCAGTTAAAGACCACGCCCTTACTGAATGCAGCAACTGGAGTGTCCTCAGAATTATCCTGAAATGAACCGAAAAGGACTCCGAAGTGATCCCCAAATAACCTGGGGAGGACCCAGACTTAATGCAAGATCGAGTGGGAAGAGAACACAGTAGCAGTTTTGTAATTTGTCTATATACGCTTTGCAGAGGCATCGATGCATAAAAGTTGCATACTTCAAAATTTACTGAAAAAGGGTCCTTGATAGAAGCACTGCAACGTACTCCGCATAGGTCAATTGGGTCTTTAATACCAACGACAAGAAGAACGTCGTATTTTATCAAAATGTCAGTCGGTGATAATTTCTCCATATTTTTAGACAAAAACGGAAGCTTTCAGTTGTAAGTCAAATCTCCAGAAAATCTTTTAACTGTGAGCATTAACATCAAAAACCATATCAGCCTTCAAGTCAAATGGATAATTCCTATTGACAACAATTGAAATTGGGTTGATTCGCATTGAACTCGTCTCTTGGCGAACAAAAATCTATATCTCTAAGTCCCTTACTATACCTGTTCTGATATGTAACTCGGAATCATGCACGGGGTCGAGAGAAGGTAGAGAGAAGCTATTGGAGTGCTTGAGCGAAAGGTTTTCTGTATGATTTATAGCTTTAGCCTATTGCCATCGGCGTGTATTGAAGGAGTTTTACACATACACAAACATAAACCCGTGGAATATGTTGGCTAGCTCAGGCTATGCGAATGGAGAAACACCTGGCCATAAAGAATAAACAGGGTTCCAGTATTTTGGAGCAGGCAAAAGGATATATCTCCACTGAGTTTGGTAGCACAGGTGCAAGAAAACTTGATCTCCCTTGGTGCTCCCAATTGGCATCAGTTATCGCGAAACAGTGACGTAGAACGCATCGGCCAAAATCATTTCGGCATCTATTTTTAGATAAATACGTAAGAGCTTTAAAAAATGCAGCTTTATAACGTTTTCTTATACTGGAAAAATTGTTTGTTGCTGAGGACAGAAAAAATATCAATTTAATTTGGATATTTAAAAAAAAATGATTTTTTAACAATTAATGTCAATTTCTGAAATTAAGCTACACAGACTCAGTGTGAAATACCTCGTATGTATTTATGTGTATGCACATTAGACTGGGTCATACAAGAAAAAAAAATTGCTAATATCGAACTTAGCCTCCAAAAAATAGATATCGGCTTACGAAATTCGAAATTCTACATTTCGAAATTTTATTTTTTTTTTAACGCGTTCAGCAAATTGAAAAAGTAAAAATGTGGGCGTGGTTCGCCCTTTTCCCTTATTAAAAGGGCTGGATTCTTTTTTTGAGAAATTTAGTATAACAGCTGTTCTACGAGGTGAAAAGTCAGACTCTGACTTCTGAATACGATTTCTGACTTCTAACTTTTCACCTTTACTTTTTCAATTTGCTGAACGTGTTAACAAAAAAATAAAATTTCGGTTCGAAAAACTGAGATAGTACTTTGTTTACTTAAGCCTCAATCTCTACAAAAAAGTGTGTTTTGTCCAATACCCAGAAAAAAGTTGATTTTGTCGCAGCGTTATTATTATAAATACGAAACAACAGGTTTGACTCACTTATTTACTTTGACTTCCCCTATTCCTGATATTTGGCATATCTTTATTAATTTTCCAATGCAAACCCTGCAATTTTTCCTCCAAAAATATCATGCGTTTCAGGTCTAAGTATAATAAGAATCAGGTAAAATAACAGTTGCAATAAATATTGAAAGTGCTATAACTTCTTTGTTTATTATTTTAGTAATATGGTTTAAAAGCAAAATTTTCTTGAATTTTCAAGTACTTTCGTCTGGTAAGGAAAAAACATACATTAGGGGGGGGGGGGGGGGGGGTAACCCTGGAATGTGTTTGTATGACATGTGTATCAAATGAAAGGCATTAAAGAGTATTTTATGAGGGAGAGGGCCATAGTTCTATAGGTGGACGCCGTTTAGGGATATCGCCATAAAGGTGGATCAGGGTTGTCTCTAGCATTTGTTTGTACGATATGGGTATCAAATGAAAGGGGCTAATGAGTATTTTAAAAGGGAGAGATTCTTAGTTCCATAGGTGGACGCCGTTTTGAGATATCGCCATAAAGGTGGACCAGGGTTGACCCTGGAATTTGTTTGTACGATATGGGTATCAAAAGAAAGGTGTTAATGAATATTTTAAAAGGGTGTGGGCCTTAGTTCTATAGGTGGATGCCTTTTCGAGATATCGCCATAAAGGTGGACCAGGGGTGACTCTAGAATTTGTTTGTACGATATGGGTATCAAATGAAAGGTGTTAATGAGTATTTTAAAAGGGAGTGGGCCTTAGTTCTATAGGTAGATGCCATAAAGTTGGGCCAGGGGTGACTCTAGAATTTTTTTGTACGATATGGGTATCAAATGAAAGGTGTTAATGAATATTTTAAAAAGGAGTGGGCCTTAGTTCTATATGTGGACGCCTTTTCGAGATATCGCCATAAAGGTGGACCAGGGGTGACTCTAGAATTTGTTTGTACGATATGTTTATCAAATGAAAGGTGTTAATGAGTATTTTAAAAGGGCGTGGGCCTTAGTTCTATAGGTGGACGCCTTTTCGAGATATCGCCATAAAGGTGGACTAGGGGTGACTCTAGGATTTGTTTGTACGATACGGGTATCAAATGAAAGGTGTTAATGAGTATTTTAAAAGAGCGTGGGCCTTAGTTCTATAGGTGGACGCCTTTTCGAGATATCGCCATAAAGGTGGACCAAGGGTGACTCTAAAATGTGTTTGTACGATATGGGTATCAAATGAAAGGTGTTAGTGAATATTTTAAAAGGGCGTGGGCCTTAGTTCTATAGGTGGACACCTTTTCGAGATATCGCCATAAACGTGGACCAGGGGTGACTCTAGAATGTGTTTGTACGATTTGGGTATCAAATTAAAGATATTAATGAGGGTTTTAAAAGGGAGTGGCCCTTAGTTTTATATGTGAAGGCGTTTTCGAGATATCGACCAAAATGTGGAACAGGGTGATCCAGAACATCATCTGTCGGGTACCGCTAATTTATTTATATATGTAATACCACGAACAGTATTCCTTCCAAGATTCCAAGGGCTTTTGATTTCACCCTGCAAAACTTTTTCATTTTCTTCTACTTAATATGGTAGGTGTCACACCCATTTTACCAAGTTTTTTTCTAAAGTTATATTTTGCGTCAACAGACCAATACAATTACCATGTTTTATCCCTTTTTTCGTATTTGGTATATAATTATGGCATTTTTTTCATTTTTCGTAATTTTCGATATCGAAAAAGTGGGCGTGGTCATAGCCGGATTTCGGCCATTTTTTACACCAATACAAAGTGAGTTCAGATAAGTACGTGAACTGAGTTTAGTAAAAATATATCGATTTTTGCTCAAGTTATCGTGTTAACGGCCGAGCGGAAGGACAGACGGTTGACTGTGTATAAAAACTGGGCGTGGCTTCAACCGATTTTGCCCTTTTTCACAGAAAACAGTTATCGTCCTAGAATCTAAGCCTCTACCAAATTTCACAAGGATTGGTAAATTTTTGCTCAACTTATGGCATTAAAAGTATCCTAGACAAATTAAACGAAAAAGCGCGGAGCCACGCCCATTTTGAAATTTTCTTTTATTTTTGCATTTTGTTGCACCATATCATTACTGGAGTTGAATGTTGACATAATTTACTTATATACTGTAAAGATATTAACTTTTCTTTTAAAATTTGAATTAAAAAAAATTTTTTTTTAAAAGTGGGCGTGTTCGTTCTCCTATTTTGCTAAGCAGACGTATATTAATAAGAGTAACGTTCCTGCCAAATTTCATCATGATATCTTCAACGACTGCCAAATTACAGCTTGCAAAACTTTTAAATTACCTTCTTTTAAAAGTGGGCGGTGCCACGCCCGTTGTCAAAAATTTTACTAGTTTTCTATTCTGCGTCATAAGTCAAACTTACCTACCAAGTTTCATCGCTTAATCCATATTTGGTAATGAATTATCGCACTTTATCTATTTTTCGAAATTTTCGATATCGAAAAAGTGGGCGTGGTTATTGTGCGATATCGTTCATTTTAAATAGCGATCTGAGATGAGTGCCCAGGAACCTACATACCAAATTTCATCAAGATACCTCAAAATTTACTCAAGTTATCGTGTTAAGGGACAGACGGACGGACGGACGGCCGGACATGGCTCAATCGAATTTTTTTTTTGATACTGATGATTTTGATATATGGAAGTCTATATCTATCTTGATTTCTTTATACCTGTACAACCAACCGTTATCCCTTCAAAGTTAATATACTCTGTGAGCTTTGCTCAACTGAGTATAAAAATTTTTCCGAAACCCTCTCAACATAATCTTCAAATTTAGGGGCGGACATTAGCAACTTTTTTTTCGACCCAGTCTAATGCACATCTCACGTTTACTTCCAAAATTTCACACAATCTTGTTTTTTCTTTGCTTTATTTATAGCATGAATTGATATGTATCGATGCCATTAAAATTTTCAATTTTGCTTGGTTAGGCAATAAATATGATTTTCCATGCCCTTCTAATTTTATTTCTTAGTAATCATAGGTTTTGGGTGTCAGTGGAAGGATCACTTTTATTATCTTTGTTGAAAGATAATTTAAATAAATTCTAATTCGAGCTTTTCGTTGCAGAAGCGCTAGCTTTTGAAAAGAGAAGCTCGGCTGGTGCCTATGTACCAATTAAATGGCAATATTCTTCGAAATGTTCATAATATTTGAATTTACAGAAGCTAATTCGTTACATTACCAAATGTTTTTTGAAATAAATTTTTTTACCAACGGGTGGAATTAAATTTTATCGTTTTCTTTTCGGCTCGTTTCATAACGGGTCGCCGATAGCAAATCGATAACAGTCCGACAACTAAATGGTAATACTCCGTAAAGAAATCGATAACTTTTCGATAAATGTTCGATAAATTTTGGATAACAAATCTTTCCAATTTTCGATAAATAATCAGTAGCTTTTCGATATTGAATTGATAACTTTGTAATAACATGTCGATAACTTAGTTATAACAAGTGGAAATTTCTTTACAATAAATTCGTTCAGTTTCGATAACAAGTCCAATAATTTCGACAAATGATCGATCACTTTTTCAATAAAAGTCGATAAAAAGTCAGTTACTCATTGATAACCTTCGTTATGTATAGAAAATTTATAAAAAAAAATCCCGTATTGCTCTTATTAATTCTCCCTACAAATTAGAGGGATAGAACCTACATTTTTTATGCTGACTCCGAGCGGCATCTGCAAAGCAGATACATTTTCACTGAGAAGCTTTTTATGGCAGAAATACACGCGGAGTGTTTGCCAAATTACTTCCGAATGGCGACCCTGATTAGGAAACAGTTTATAATAGAAAAGACTTTTTCGCAGTTTTCGATGCTTCTTTGCCCGAGAGTTGAACCCAATACCATCGGTGCGGTATACGGAGCAAGCTTCCGCTACACCACGGCGGCCGCCAAGTTTACAAAACTTCGATAAAAAATAAATAAATCGCTTTTAGCTCGCTCATTGATAACGAACTATTAACACTGCCTTACTTTGCCTGCTACAAAGTAGTGACTACACTTACGCTTATATTCTGTATTTCTCCATATAGCATGCAAACCGCACACCTAACCCCACCAACTCAGGGAAGGTGCCTCTTTTATTGTTGTTCCAACTACGGGTATCGATATGAATTCTTTCTGGGCCAAAGGACGTTTGTCAATTCCAACAACAGGCATAAGTTGGAAAAGATTTCGAGATTAGCCCGTCATCAGACATCCTTCTCAGTTGGCCGCACGTGCTGGGCCATATGCCTTCCAAAAAATTTCTCTCTTGTTTATTTCACGATCATCCCATATTCTCTCCACAGCGTGCATGATTCTTATATCTGTTGACAGTGACTTGGCTGCCAATGCGCCAATGCGCTGACGTTTTTTTTTTTTTTTGATGACAGCAAAAGACCAAAGAAGTTACTTCGTACACAATAAGGTGTAAATTTGCGAGGAGACGAAGGCCGATCTTCTCTTCTGAGCCGCATGGCGCTACTTTTAATCTTTCCTACAAATTGGCGTATCAATATGTTTTATACCAAATTTTAAGAGGCATATATTCAAGGAGCGTTTGCAAACCCCTGGGGGCGATCACGTTTAGGAAATAATTTTTTTAAGTATTTCTATGGTACTTTCCCCCTGGACTTGAACCCAACCCTCGGTGGGGTTACCAATCATGTGGTGCCCGCCAATAAAAGTAGTACAAATCCATAATTCAAAGTAATGCTAGTTTTCCACCAAACTCTAACTTCATGTATGTTATATTTGATTTTCGCTTTTTTAAAACACGTTTCTCGTTAACTCTCCCGATTCATTTAGACATTTTTTAACAGACGTACGGAACTGGCAAATACGTAGTATTGGTTTGATGGAAACGTGGTATTATATAACTTTTCCACTAAACAAAAAAACTACGAACTTAGTTGCGGAAATTTGGGGGAACTTGCCATTTATATATTTCTCTTCCCTGCTGCATCTTCGCCAACAATGTTTTTCTTAAGTTTTAGTTTGCTTCCGATTTTTCCATAAGCTAGTAGTCTGTGATAGTGGGATGTTCGACCGCCACAATATCCGAAAATTTACACACAATTTTGAAACGGTCTCCGTTAAACTTTACTTACTGATTACAAATCTTCAATGTATGCAATGTATTCCGAACCAATCGCAGCTCCTATTTGCTGTAATGTGGTTAATTTATTTTGAAGATTCCATAGCGCATGTAGTAGTATTATAATCCCAATAAGTTATCGATTTCAAATTAAGCTCACATAAGTGGATGTAAATTAAAATATATTTCATGCAAACAAATTTGCCAAAATAACCATTGTGTACTGTTTGTATTGTCTGTTGCAATTCCAAATCTATATATTTAAATTCAAATTACGTAGGTATCTAAGTATATAGGTATAGAACGGGTTGCATCCTAAACGGATCGACCGATCACAGCCAGATTTGAAATACCCACTAGAAACCTTCGAGGGATGGTCATAGGCTAAAAATAATTTCAAAAAATAAAATGGGCGTGCCATAAAATTGGAGTCTTTGATACTGCAAAATTTTGGAAATATTCATGCTAGAACATAGAAACTCATTAAAGAGTCACGTGAGGGGAATCCCTTACACTCCCAAGAAAATGTGGGGTGTGGAAGAAGTGGCTGTGGCACCTTCCATGCAAATGGAATATTTCAGACTGCATATCTCTAGATGTTAAATCCTAAGAGCCCCAGTTAGATGTGGAATTAGGGTAAAGGAGGCGTGGCACCTTCCGTATACCCATCTCGTCTATTGAGCTTCTACGTCAACTTACACAACAGCAACGTCGCGCCGTCTAGGTACACAGTAGGTTAGACGGGCCACTCATCGAGCAGCTGGTGATAGCAGGGGTGATAATACCACGCCCTACGGCTTGCTTTTGTCCACCACTTCCTTAGCCTCATATAGCTGCCACTGCGCAGCAATCTTTCTGTAACTAAGCATCCAGCCGATCCATCTGGTTATGGCTGGATATACTTCAATGTACTTAAGAGCCTCCATGATCGCCTGATTAGAGCCATTCTTGAAAGCGCCGAAAATGTCAAAAAGAACTCCTGAGGCGTATTCCTTATTCTCCGAGGCTTTTTCTGTGTTTATAACCAGAATATAATTTTACGCATAAAAAAGCTTATTTGCAACTACTCTCTATAAAGAATCAATAAATAAGTGAGTAAATGTGTGACTGCGCGAATGAAATCCCTACATTTCTGCCCACAAAACGATGTAATTCACAAAAGGAAGATATCATAAAATGTTTGCTTATTGGCCTAATTTTCATATGTTCGTAGATATATTGCTTATTTATATGCAATTTAATATTGGATTTACTTTATATGTGTGTGTTTATTTTAAATTGCGAATGCCTGTATTCATTCATCATTCATAAGATGAATTACAATTATCATGCAACCAACTCTCAAAAGCTCTGTAAATAGGCTTTTGTATGTATGTGGATACAATATCTATATAATAGGGCGGGCCGAAAAATCGCTCATTGCTTTGAGAAAATCGTATTCTAGGGATCAAAATAAGAAACTTTGCCGAAGGAACCATACCTTTAAAACGAATTCTGATGTCCCCCCCCCCCCCCTTTTGGGTCGAACTTTTGGGTAGGGGTAATTTCAATCCTACCTGCTGTGTCTTGTGGTGGCTTAAAAAAACGACACAAGCAATTTTACGATCTGAAATTGTGTCACAGTGATACCTTCATTTTTTAAAACGGTTGAATAAAAAACCCACACAACTATGTTTACGACATGCAAATGCATCACAGTGATGCCTTGGTTTTAAAAGGGGGTTGTAAAAACGTTAATTTCTAATAATTTAAAATTTCTTTTCTATTATTAAGTTAAATTCATTTTTTCATTTACATATGTTCTGACTAAATAACTTTCTAACGAGAAAAATAAACTCAAAAAAGAAAAAACATAGGCATTTCAAAGTGGGATTTTTCAAAATTTTCCCCTACGACCCAAAGGGGGGGGACATAAGAATTCGTTTTAGATGTATGGTTCCCCACAAATCGACCCGGCCTACTATATATTTACTTATATATATTTATTATTATTTAAAAGTAGGTAAGTATGAACTTAAGTACATACCGATAAAAGTATGATGTAAATATTTTCAGATAAATAACATAAGTTAACTATGAATACATATACTCACGTGTGTATGAAATTTAGTGCAGTTCACATGATAAATGCACATACCTACATACGTACATATATATACAGCAGCGAACACGAAAATAGCAGTGCCGATTTCTATCAAATTTAGTCCACTTAAAGCATGTCAGTTTATATTGCATTGCATAGGGTATGCAGATAACGTTTCAGTCATCATTAACGGCAGGTGCCAAACTAAAATTAGCGATCTGATGCATCCGGCGCTTCGGGATGTAAATGCCTGGGCGTATAGATTCAGCAACCGCAGACAAAACCAAAAAATATTATTAACTAGGAAATATAAAGTCACTTATTGAACAATAACTAAGCATTGAGGGGAACCCTACAAGACAAATACAGCGCGAAATATCTAAAAATTATACTAAATAGTAACTTCTCATTGAAACTCCATATATAAGGGAGATCAAAGAAAGCCCCCGCGGCACTGAATGCATGCAAGAGGATGCTAGGTTGGTGCCTATCACCTCTCTATTTCTCTCACATTGGGTATTTGAGACATTTGTCAAGCCTATACTATACTATGGGGCGCTTGCTTAGTGAAGAGCCAAACAAAAAAGTACGTATTTCAAAAAACTACCCTGACAGCAGCATTGTATGCCATTGTGTACATTCCACTGAAGAGCTATTGGCCAAAAATACAGCGTTTGCAGCTACTAAACGGCTTAAGGCATGGCGGCAGCTTGAGTGCAGCGTCATCAAAAATAGGGAGAACGAACTGCATGGTCCCGTGCCTGAACTTCGAAAGAGATAGCTCAAGCGTCCGAAAATGGGAGAACATACTATACACGTGATAACCGATGATTACAAATTAACGGAAGTTGTTGTGATTGCTGTCGATCCAGAAAAAAGAAGGTTCATCAGGCTGACAGATCATTGCAGTGTCTTTAAGGCGAAAATTGTAATCGTGAAGAAAGCAGCGGAAATTCTGGAGGAAGCGAGCTTACGCCAGAGTCGCGTCAATATATGTATTTAAAGTCAGTCAGAGATCAAGGCAATAATCTCACACAGTGCTTCAACAAAAGTGTCCTGGATTGCAAGGAAGCAATGGAGACACTTCTCTGAGGCTGGATATAAATCTTCACTGCGTCCTCGATCGAAAGGGGATTTGATGTAACGGGAAGGCCAATGAAATGACAAAGGAAGCTGCAGTAATCGATGGAGACAGGAATTGCATATGATCCATGAAGCAGGAAAGCTGTGGACAGAAACGTGGGGCGGAACAATTTTTAAGACAATGTGCAAATCCTGCGACGTAAGACTCATAAAGTTGCTTTTATTTCTAAAGGGAGAAGATTAAAGGCTCACTATGCGGCCACTGCTTCCTGGCGTCGCTTGCTTTTATGTAATGCCTCCTCTGTAACAGCAGATGTAAGAAGTGCGAGCTGCAGGAGGGAGGTGAGGTATATTTGCCAGATCTCAAGGCAGATGTTAAACAAGGTCCTAAAAAACTTCAACTATTTGCGAAAAGAACAGAGATATTCTATATCGTATGTAGGTCCTGCTACCTAATTGGGGTTTTTCAGTTATTCGTCAAACAAATTATGGTTACACTATGGACACGTTTAGCCTATGTGAGCTTTTAATTTACCTAACCGAACCTAGTCAACGAAATTCGTTTTTTTCGATTTTTTAATTTCGAAACTATCCTAACGAATATCAAAACCGTTTTCGTATAAAATTCGAAAAAATACGACATTTCCGAACTTTTGGATAGAATTTTCTAAACATAGAAAACTACGCAGTTTTTAGCCCAATTTCAGTCCTGAAAATAAGGTTAATATCTCTCAAATTCACATCACAAAATTCACATTCAAAGGGCGGAAAAAAATACAAAACAGTTCGGAAAAAAATTAAAAAAAATCAAAATGTAACGTTCGAAATTTTCGTACAATTTTTCGAACTTTCGATATTTTTCGAAAAAATGTTTAAATTGGTTTGCTTATTTTCTGAAACAAAAATGAAGAATTTAATTCACAAATTTTGGTAAAAATTTCTATTTTCTATTTTCGTGTTCACTGCTGTATTTGCTTTATTGGCAGTTGATATTTACGACCAACTTGTTTCACATCGTACTAATTATGGTCTGCATTGATATGTACTTGCACTTGCATTATATTTTATCTTAATTACTTTATGCAATGTTTTTATTATTATTACAAATAAACTTACTTATACATGCACTTCTTTGCCGTAAAAAGTTTCTTAGTCTTCATCTATTTCAACAAAATTACAACAAAGCTATTTGTTGCTTCTTGAACCTTAAGGTCATTTGTACTGCACTACCTATATTTGAAAGTAGGAAAGACGCTGGATGTGTTGTGGGTCGATAGCCGGCCCAGGCCCAATGACATAATACTTAAATGTGTAATGAACTTAGTGTGAGCATTCAAGCGTTATATGAAAGAAAAAGTTGAATAAATAATAGTGGCAAAATAAATTGTAATTTGATGCCATAGAAAGAAAAGATTCCTATTTTTCTAAAAAAAAAGTGTTGCGCCGAAATTGTGAAGAAACGGAAAAATTTTATTCAGTAAAAATGCGTATGCACTTAGTTAAGAGAAAATAAATTTCTGTGTTCTTTTGTCAATTTTCAGCTCCTCGTATTATAATGCAATTGGTCAAGCTTAAAATTGGTTCTTAAAAGGCTTGGCAAATATACGTGGCCAAAAGGCAAATGGAAGTTCGCTCTACCGATTTTCAGTCACCTCATATTATTAGATATAACGTCTGATAGTAGTATATGCTTCAAGGTACATGTCGGAAACCCTCCTGCTCGCTGTTTGAGAATCCGTAACTTATCAATAACTTTTCAATGAATAACCAAAATGTTTTCAAAAAAATTTATAACTTTTCGATCACATATCGATAACATTTTAATAACAATTCAATAACTTTTTTAAAATATATCGATAACTTGCCGGTAAATAATCGATAATCGATCGATCCTTTGACACCCTTAAACCTTTTGAACGCGATAATTTATTTTCCGCAAAATTACAAATGGGAAAATGCTCTCGGAAATTTATAATGCATGCCTAAGGCTTATCTAAGGCTCTGCCATATTCCAAAAAGGTGGAGGGAAGCAAAGATAGTCTTCATCGTCATAACTAAAAAGGCCATCTTGTTCAAAGCCGTCCAACAATCTATTTGTCTGCACATTAGAGGAACTCAATTCCTAGCTGTACAGAGAGTCTTTCGCCGTGAAAATGGGGTTAATGAAACATAACGTTTTCTGCGTTTTTCCATTCGGTGGGACAGCGTGGATAGAAATGAACCTCCTCCATCCTAGGCTTATGTAGATATTCCTTGAAAACGCCGTTACCGCTCAATATTTGCGTGAGGTGGTAGTTTAGTTCACCGTTCTTCCTTGCATCATTCAGCTATAGTTCGAACTAATATGAAGGTCCAGCGCCGTTTCCTCGACTCTTTCCCGCCGTTCTTGTTACCTAGCTATTGTTCATGACCTTGCGCCTTTCTTGGCATCTCCAAATGGCCGGCCAATTCCAGTGAACTGTATGGCCATTTCACTGGACAATAGATCTACTGGGACGACGTCGGAATCTTTCCAATCACATCCAACATACAAAGTGGCCTATATAAGCAAAAGGACCAACATTTGATGTTTCAATGAGCGGGGAAGACGCCTTTTTGGGATACAGGAATTGAAGAGATTCGTAAGTACTGATGTTCTAAACCTAAACCCTAAGGACTTTATTTGGCACTCCATCCGGCTATGGGGACTTATTATCCGCAACACTTTGTGTTGCTTCCAGTATTTCCTGCTCTGTTATTCCTAGGATTTCCATGTCTTCGAAGTCTTCGCTTTAATAGATCCAGTTATCTTGTGTCAGAAAAAGAGGTTCTACGATTCTTCTAATTAGTATCAGGCACGACCTCGCTGTGGGCAGCCGCTATAACCCAACCCAACTTAACCTTGATAGTAATTCGTTAACATTTCGATAACAAATCGATAACTCGTCTATACCTCATCGATAACATTTCTATAACAATCCGCTACAATTGCGTTAGGGAAGCTGGGAGGTTATAAAGCTTTATATTGCGATTTGTCTCATCAACACTACTGGGAAATAAAAAGTTACACTTCAACTGGATGAAAGATGGAACAGAAAACTTAATTCAAGGTTCACTTTCCGCTCGACGCAAAAAACTGCTTAGCTTCTTCATAACGAAATAAATTCCTATTTTTCTTCAAGTTTGTTGGCAAATATTTATTTCTATTGAAAAATAAATATTTAAAAATCAAATTAATGAATAGTAGGGGACGTAAATATATACCTAGTCGTATCAAAATCATTAAATACAATCTAATACGAGTATAATTACGGTACATCCGTTGATGTCGTTAGTTGTTGTTGCGTGTATTTAAACTTAAATAATAAATGATGTTGGATCAGTTAAGTTAACACTGGCAGTTTATACTTGGCGGGCATTGTGCGGATCATTCAATCATTTAACAAAGCTTTATATAAATGTGTGTGTGTGTGCCTGTCGTTAATTTTATAGTGGCAGAAGACAATTTGTAATTGGCTGTAGTGGCGAGTTCTTGTCTACTGATTTGTTTTTGTTTTCATTTTGCAATACCAATTGAAGGTGTCACAATTGACAATGATGAAGTGGAAGCGCGTGGTAAAGTTTAAAGTTTTACTCACTTTATTTTCATCTTGCTTGTTCTTATTTTTGTTTATCATAGCTTTCTTAGTTATCGTAGGAAATTAATACTTCTTTATTGAGTACAAACAATTTAAAATGCTTCGACATCAATTTTATTGTCGCCGATAAAACAAAATGAAAATGTGTTTGCAACGATAGATTTCCTCTTTAGTTATTATATGTTTGCTTGTGTTGGTGTTTTGTTTATTTGCGTTGTTCTTTAATTTATTGTTTTTGACTGTACAAGGTGATGCAGAATGTTATTCTTTTTGCTGTATCAATTCTTTAAGACCCTTTTAACATTAAGGCTTACAGTACAGATTTAAGTGCACTGGGGCTTAAGCCTATTCTTTTGTCCCTTTTAAACCGAGACGAGCAGTAAAATATTATGTAATGGCAGGGTATAAGATTCAAATTAACTTAATAAATAATTTTAATTTGTAATGAAAATGTGAGCCATTGACAGCCAGGCTATTGTCAAATTCCTTCACTTCTACACTTACACTTAACTGTCGCCGATCTCTTAAAAAGACGGCCCAATAGAAATACCTAGCAACTGGGTACTACCTTTTGGTAGGCATGCAGAAACGTTACTGGCGCCTTATCATCGCTGCTGCAGGAGTTGTAAAGAGGAGAAAATGGAGTAATTCATAGTTCACTTCCTCTGCAACTGCCAGTTGCTATGTGGCACAAAGCAGTACTTTCTGCGATCTCTCTTTCTGGATAGTCTGCGCCAAATAGTGGAATATGATATCAAGGTCGTTCAAAGAGGAAAGGTTTTGGTATCTTTTCACGGCATCACTAAGGTCTTAATGCCAAACCTAAGTGTGCCCTCGGGCAGCCAGTTCGACCAAACTTAACCTCAATTCCAGTACAGTTTGACTGAAGTTTAACTCGCACTGAAAAACCAGGTCTAAGGTTCCTCGTAGGATTTGAAAATTACCTTTTATTTGTATAGTATTAATAATTGTGTTCAAAAAATCTCCTAATTTCTGAACTACGGACTTTATGAGTTTGAAGTATGATGTACTTAAATTATCTCTTATAGTTAATCAAACGTTGTTTTTGTTTGTTCGTGTTTCTGATTTGTAGTTTTATTGTGTCTTTATTCGAGTCTTTATACATACTATTTAGATTGAGTTTTCGATTCTCATTTTCACCGAAAAATACAGACGACTATGAGTTCCAAAGAAGTGTATCCCTAGTGGGAGCACTTTTTTCTTATTTGGACTATGAGATACTCAGTCTATCTAGGGACCATCAGTAACAGCGAAAACCCTGTTAGCTTTAAAATCGAACGAAGAATAACTGTTACCAACAACTCCATAAATGTTGTCGAGAGAAGATGAGATGGAGTGTTCGAGAGAAAACGCAGTTTGGATACAGAGAAAGGCGGATGCCTCAGCTGATTTGGGATACGCAAACGGAGGAAAAATTTACCCCACTTCAAACTATTTAGTTAGCAGGAAATTACTTGGAATTCGAAATCATCTTCATTCCCAAATGAAGTTTATTGAAGATACTAAACTTAAGAGGAAAAGTTGATAAGTTTTTTTCACCCTGTAAAAGCCACGCTAGCATAGATTATGCTGGCGCCATTGTATCAGATTAATAATTGCTGCCTATCTGCCTTGTTGTGACTGCCGCTTGTTGGTATATCAATTTGGATAAAAAAAATTTCGAAAATAATGGAAGAGCTCCCTTTACGCTTTTGTTGGGAGCTTTTCTAATTTTTCCTGCTAGATTTGAAATGTCGCAGAGTGGGTTGTTATCACCAATACTGTGGACGCAGGTCGTCAACAAATTGCTTAGGCGGCTCAACAGAGGAACAATCACTTTCACGGCATATGTAGAAACGTTTCAGTATGCAGATAGTCAAATATTAGCATAACAAGACTCTGGAAAACTACCCCTACAGCAGCATTGTCTTCCATCAAGAAAACAGAATTCTCTAAAATTCTTTCTCCTCTTCGTCCCACTGGCAGAACTAATGGCCAATAATATAGCGTTTGCTACTGCTACAAGTCTTATTCGCTCCGATCGATTGGCCACAGCAAAAAGGGGCCATTAAATATAGGGCGAGTGGGCTATATGGTCCACAATAGAGCCCGAATCTTGGCACTAGGGTGCGGATATGGCAGAACATATTATACATATGTATATGTATATACCGCCTTGGATTCTAAATTAAGGAAAGGTGTCATGTCTGCTCTGTATATAACAGTGTTTTTCAAGCAGATACTGTAACCGTATAAAATGCAGCAGATGTCGCGCTAGTATTTATATTGTTAGTCAGGCAGCGGTCAAGGCAATAATCTCACACAATACTTCATCAATAAGTGTTCTGGAGTGCATAGAAGCATTGGAGAGACTTCGTTTAGGCCGGATGAAATATCTATACTGAGTGGGTATATCCTATATATAAAGGGATATAATATAAAATAAAGGCCGTAGAGTTATCAATGGGGGTGCAGCGCTCGATGACTTGACGGTAGATGGCCCAATCTAAAAATCTAAAGGAGACAGAAATTCTTTGTTATCCATCAAGCAGTATTATTATTATTAGGCCTGGAAGCACCGCGACCTTTGTGCAGACCTATTGTGCGTTCAGTAGTATCACGTGCGAATACTTTGACATTCGACTTGCAAAGGTGCTCACGTTTTAAGTCCCAAGATGGGCATACTAAGTGGGCACTGCCTTCTGGCTTCACATGCTTATAAGTAAGGCCTTGTCATTAGTAGCAGATGAAGGAAGTGTAAAGCTGCAGAAAGAAATGGTTGAGCACATTTTGTGTTCGTGTTCTGTTCTCACGAGCTCAAGGTTCCAGCTACAAGGAGTGTCAGAGTTGGCAGATATCGAGGCAGCAATTGAGCTAGGTCCAAAACAACTTCTAGTATTTGCAAAGAGGATGAAGTTAGTTAATACCGTAAGTCCTGCTACCTAATTGTGTCTTTATCCTTTGTTCGTCTGGTAACACTATGAATACATTCAGTCTATAAAAGGTCTTCATTGACCTACCAGCTCAAGACAGGTTAGGCTAGGTTGAACTGGCCGGTCCATGAGGACCTCACATAGATTTAAAGAGTCCGTAGTGTTACCAGAAGTTTATTTTAACAATCAAACTGAAAAACTATTTCAAAAAGCAGGACATGTGATATATATATATAACTCCGTCCTCTTTGCAAATATCAGAAGCTTTCTAGGACTTAAACCACTTGCTGCTTCTAGATCTGACAGCTTTATCACTCCTAATAGCTGGAGTCTTAGCATAGCAAGCGCAGGACACGAGCATAACACACGCTCGATCGTTTCCTCCTCCAAACCGCACTTCCTACATCTGCTATCACTGACCAAGCCTAATTTAAAGGCATGTAACGCCAGAAGGCTGTGTTCAGTCAGAATACACGTCATGAGTCTACAGTTCTCTCTTTTTAATGATGGAAGCATAATCTTCGACACTTTACATCCCCGCGCTTAAACCCACGGCTTTCCCGCTTGGTCGATCATGTACACCTCTCGCCTTCTCTTAATCTCGCCAAAATAATTGGGACGTCTACGGAGCAAGCTTTAAGGTATGCGCCCTTTTTAGCTAGTTCATCCGCTTTTTCATTCCCATCTATTCCCATATGCCCTGCAACCCAATATAGATGTATGTATTATGTATGCATGTAGTATGCTTCTCCCTGTCCCGATTCTTTCCAGAGGCTTCTTACACTCCAACACACTATTAGATGCTGTGTGTTGCGAGATTAGTGCCTTAATTGTTGCTTGGCTGTCAATATAAAAGTTAACACGGCTGCTATTCTCGTTCAGTGTTTCTACTGTTTCATCGAATTCTTCCCTAAATTTTTACAGAATTCTCTGCTTAAATATTTACCTTTCGTATACTAAGTCGTATAAATTTTTTTTAGTATTTATCGTAACTGTGGCCTGACCGCTCCGTTTTTTTTTTTTATATTCGAGACTGCTTCGTTTGTCTTCATCTTCTTCTTTTGCCATTTATCTTGCTACAATTTGCCTCAAATTATTTTGTTGATTCGTTACTTTGATTGCCATTAAATCTTTTATACAAATTGGTTTTTGATTTATTGGTTAAAATATTCTTCACCGTTATTATTACTATTATTATGTTATATTTACTGGTTCATGTTTGATTATTGATTTTTATTACATATTGCATTTTGATTGCGCAACTCATCAATTATAACCTCCTTAGATTTACATATACATATAATTATGCTTTATTCAAGGAGTCAAACAGCTATTAACATACAAAAATATTTCTGACCAAAC
Source organism: Eurosta solidaginis (assembly GCF_040869045.1). Lineage (NCBI taxonomy): Eukaryota > Metazoa > Arthropoda > Insecta > Diptera > Tephritidae > Eurosta > Eurosta solidaginis. The sequence goes on from NC_090321.1 coordinate 242,398,714, forward strand.
AAAAACTTCAGATTGATTTACTGACCTATTTTTTGTTGTATTTTGAATTTCGAGCCTTTTATTGCAACAGTATATATGTATTTTTATACTCAGTTGAGCAGAGCTCACAGAGTATATTAACTTTGATTGGATAACGGTTGGTTGTGCAGGTATAAAGGAATCGAGATAGATATAGACTTCCATATATCAAAATAATCAGGATCGAAAAAAAATTTGATTGAGCCATGTCCGTCCGTCCGTCCGTTCGTCCGTTAACACGATAACTTGAGTAAATTTTGAGGCAAATTGATGAAATTTGGTATGTAGATTCCTGAGCACTCATCTCAGATCGCTATTTGAAATGAACGAAATCGGACCATAACCACGCCCACTTTTTCGATATCGAAAATTTCGAAAAACCGAAAAAGTGCGATAATTCATTACCAAAGAAAGCTAAAACGATGAAACTTGGCAGATGGGTTGAACTTATGACAAAGAATAGAAAACTAGTAAAATTTTGGACAACGGGCGTGGCACCGCCCACTTTTAAAAGAAGGTAATTTAAAATTTTTGCAAGCTGTAATTTGGCAATCGTTGAAGATATCGTGATGAAATTTGGCAGGAACGTTACTCCTATTACTTTATGTACGCTTAATAAAAATTAGCAAAATCGGAGAAGGACCACTCCCACTTTTAAAAAAAAAATTCTTTTAAAGTAAAATTTTAACAAAAAATTTAATATCTTTACAGTATATAAGTAAATTATGTCAACATTCAACTCCAGTAATGATATGGTGCAACAAAATACAAAAGTAAAAGAAAATTTCAAAATGGACGTGGCTCCGCCCTTCTTTATTTAATTGGTCTAGGATACTTTTAATGCCATAAGTCGAACAAAAATTTACCAATCCTTTTGAAATTTGGTAGGGGCATAGACTTATGATGGTAACTGTTTTCTGTGAAACTGGGCGAAATCGGTTGAAGCCATGCCCAGTTTTATTATTTCATCCGTCTGTCCTTCGCATGGCCGTTAACACGATAACTTGAGCAAAATCGACATATCTTTACTGAACTTAGTTCACGTACTTATCTGAACTCACTTTATCTTGGTATAAAAAATTAACGAATCCGACTATGACCACGGCCACCTTTTCGATATCGAAAATTACGAAAAATGAAAAAATGCCATAATTCTATACCAAATACGAAAAGAGGGATGAAACATGGTAATTGGATTGGTTTACTGACGCGAAATATAACTTTAGAACAAACTTTGTAAAATGGTTGTGACACCTACCATATTAAGTAGAAGAAAATGAAAAAGTTCTGCAGGGCGAAATAAAGAACCCTTGAAATATTGGCAGGTATTACATATATAAATAAATTAGTGGTATCCAACAGATGATGCTCTGGGTCACCCTGGTCCACATTTTGGTCGATATCTGGAAAAATGCCTTCACATATACAACTACCACCACTCCCTTTTAAACCTCTCATTAATACCTTTAATTTGATACCAATATCGTACAAACACATTGTAGAGTCACCCCTGGTCCACCTTTATGGCGATATCTCGAAAAGGCGTCCACCTATAGAACTAAGCCCCACGCCCTTTTAAAATACTCATTAACACCTTCATATGATACCCATATCGTACAAACAAAGTCTAGAGTCACCCCTAGTCCACCTTTATTGCGATACCTCGAAAAGGCGTCCACCTATAGAACTAAGGCCCACTCCCTTTAAAAATACTCATTAACACCTTTCGTTTGATACCCATATTATACAAACGTATTCTAGAGTCACCCCTGGTCCACCTTAATGGCGATATTTCGAAAAGGCGTCCACCTATAGAACTAAGCCCACTCCCTTTTAAAATACTCATTAACACCTTTCATTTGATACCCATATCGTACAAACAAATTCTAGGGTCACCCCTTGTCCACCTTTATGGCGATATCCCTAAATGGCGTCCAACTATAGAACTATGGCCCACTCCCTCATAAAATACTCTTTAATGCCTTTCATTTGTTACACATGTCATACAAACACATTCAAGGGTTTCCCTCGGTTCATTTTCCTACATGGTTATTTTCCCTTATGTTGTCACCATAGCTCTGAACTGAGTATGTAATGTTCGGGTACACCCGAACTTAACCTTCCTTACTTGTTTTAATATAACTTTAGTGCTAACGTCATACCCTGCAAACTTCGACTACCGAAAATATCAGCACAATCATAAAATATTCAAAGCCACGTACACCAATAAGACAAAAGTAAATAGTACTCGTCAATTTAAATATTCTTTTTTTATTTTCGATATTTTAAGAAGAAATATGAGTTGCTTTTATAACTGGAACTATGCAAATCATACTTTAACATTTTTTCGAAAACATTCCAAAATTCCGGAGAATTTTACAAACTTTTTATTAAGAGTACTTTGAATATTTTTATGTAGACAGTTTTTAGGCTTATAATGGCAAGGTATACATAAGTATCTCAAAGCTAGCAATCTAACTTTTTTCCGCAATGTGTTTCAGAGTTTCTTCCTTTGTAGAGAGAACATCTACAAAACCCTTCGAAAAAAAAGTGTTAAAAATCAATACGAATTTTAAGAGCTCTATAACTTGTCAGTGAAAGATTATCTGCCGACATAAAACATGTAGCTCCCCCGTCCCGACAATTGGTATCACAAATTACAAGAGCACGACGCGAACTGGAAGTGAGGCTCGGCCTGAAATCTTTTCGGTGGTTATCGCGTCTTGTGTTTATTTATTTATAACCTGTTTTTGTAAGACTAAAATTGTTTGGTCTAAAAAACTGCAAACTCAAGAAAATTCAGAGAACACCAAATAAAAAATTCGAAAATATTTTTTTGAAATTGATTTACGTAGTTTCTATAGCAAACTGTAAGTTTCTCCTAAAATAATATAAGAATTCAATTGACGAAATTTTACAAACAACTATCATTGCTATTTTTCTGTTCGCTGCTGTAAATTCTCTCCCTTTAGTGGAAAATCATGCTCTATAATTCATTTATCCCTTTCTCAACTGAGTATGTAATGTTCGGTTACACCCGAACTTAACCTTCCTTACTTGTTTTAATCTTTAATTACACGAGTAATATACTGTCATTATGTTAAATACTTGACTTAGTCTGCAATATTAATAGTTGCTTTAATGACAACATTTCTGTTTTCCCTTTGTAATTTGATTTTGAATAGTGTCCATGAGTTTTTGAGTAAAAAGTGTTATTCAAATCGCTAGGTTGGTACTGTCTTATTGCACATTGGTTTGTGACATGTGAGTGTGAATTTTGATCAGCAAGTGTCCCCGCATATTTCCATGTTAATGTTTGCAGTCAAAATAATCAATAACCATTTTTAAACACTGAAGAACTGGAAAAACGGTACGTATCAAAAAATCGTGTCACAACCGTGGCACTTGTATCTTTGTAGTTTTAAGTTAAGTACCATCTATTGTACCATTTTTCTTGAAAACTTGCTGACATAACCTTAAAATTTTACAGAAAATCTTGCGAGTCATACTAGCTTTTTTTAATGAGCAATTTATTGTCAAAATGTCACAACCGTGGCAGGTTTCAGTATCAAGAACAGAAATTAATAGCTGCAGCTCGTCCACTTTGGGAATGTTTTTAGCTATAAAAACTTATAGAAAAATGATTGAAAATATTTGAAAATCGAATATTTTTTTTCCCAAATTTTGGTTTAGTAAAACTAAGAGCTCGCGGAGAATCGCCCATATATATAACGAACTTTGGCTTATCTAAAATGAATACATACGCGTTTCTTTTTTATCGTTGTTGCTGTTTATAATTCGATTAACATCCACCGCCATATGCGAATGTAAGCGTACAAATGATGCTGCCTTTGCAGTTTGTTACCAACAGCCTCTTCCGATTAAACTAGTAATAATTTGCAGATTTCGGTAACTACGCATTGTTGTAGTTGTTGTTACGCACAATGAGACTTAACAAAATCACTTTCAGTTTTTATGAGTTTTTGAAGAACTTTCTTTTTTAGTGCCGTTATTGTATTCGTATTTTATGGCAATTCCACTTCTGTGTAGCAAGTGACTTTCCTGTTGCGTTAATAAGTCGAGCGTATATGTATAGTGAATTAAAATATTTGAATGGATCCAAAAAAAATTTCATAAAAGTTTTTTTAAGTTATATATATTGGTGTTTCAAGGAGATTATTAATGTTTTTTTTTTTATATCGTTAGAAGGAATTTTGGGTACAGTTGGTAGGGTGTTTGAGAGATTAAAACTTAGACTTGATTTATCAAGCCCTTTGTGATGCTCAGATTTATTGGATCTGATTAATTTACCCCATGTTAAACGTGTAATGAAAGTTAGTTTAACGGAACCATAATCGGAATCGGAATTTGCTAATTTGCTTAATGAAAATAAGTTTAAAATGAAGCCGGAACCGAAGTCGAACGGCGTGTTGTAAATTTTATTTTCGAGCTGTTTATTATCAATGAGCCAGCAGTTGCTGCCCTCGGGTTATGAACGGCGAGTTATATCTTTGTTATATATGTTTGTGTTATCCATGAATTATAGACAGGTTATCGGTATTGTTAACGAGGTGTTATAAATATGCCACTGATATTAAAGGTAATCAACGTGTTACCGATTTGTTATCGACGTGTTATTACTTTGTTATCGAAAAGTTCCCCATTTATAATTGAAAAGCTAAAATTGTTTCGAAAAGTCATCGATATGTTATCAAAAAGTTACTGATTTATTATCGAAAACATATAGCACTGTTATTAGTAGATTATCGAATTGTTATCGAAAACTTATTGATTTGTTAAAGAAAATTTGTCGAATTATTATCTTAAACTGAAACATTTACTATCGAAAGGTAATCGACACAGACAGAACATACATATCTATACTTATAACAAGTAAACGTGTCTAAGTTCGGGTGTAACCGAACATTATATATTCAGCGTGCGCTTCAATTGTACATTTCATTTCAGATAAATTACTTTTCTACGTAACACGTGGCATCCTTCGTTTAAAAAAAACGTCGCCCCATTTCCTCTCACAGTAAAACTTGTTAAGTGAAATATCACTGATTCAAAACTATTTCTTGCTAAGTTATAGCTTGTCTAGTCTACGACCCTTTTAAAAATCTTTTATATAAAAGTGGGCGAGGTCTTTAACCGATCTCGTCCATTTTTTCTAGCAATATTTCCTGCAATAGGGAAAATTTGTGTACCCAATTCTATTACGATCCGTTAATTTTTCTTCGAGTTATGGCTCCCGAAACATAGAAAATTGCTTAGTCATGAAAGGGGAGGTGCCACGCACATTTTTTTAAATTTGAAGTTCTTCCTATTTACTGTTATAAATCCAATTGGGAAATGAAATAACATTGATATAAAGCTCTTTTTTGCAAAGATATAGCTTATTTTATTCGTCCACAACCCTCTTAAAAATCTTTTATATAAAAGTGGGCGTGGTCTTTAACCGATCTCGTCCATTTTTCTAGAAATATTTCCTGCTATAGGGAAAATTTGTGTAACCAATTTTATTACGATCCGTTAATTTTTCTTCGAGTTATGGCTCTGAAACACCACACCCATTTTCAAAAAATTTTGTGTTTTCCAATTTAATGCTATAATTAAATTTAGAAGATAAAATTCTATTGACACTTTTAAAAATCTTTTATATAAAAGTGGGCGTGGTCCTTAACCGATTTCGTTAGTTTTTCTTCAAAGCATTTCTTATAGTAAATGCAACCTCTCTGCCGAATTTTGTTACGATAGGTTTAACGATTTTAGATTAAAAATATTTGTAAAATTGATTTTATCACAAGTGGTCGGTGCTACGCCCATTTAAAAAAATTTTTTTTTTTCAAATTTTTATCAAGAGTCTCAATATCAGTCCACGCGTCAAATTTCAACATTCTAGGTGTATTATTTACTAAATATTCAGGTTTTTTGTGTTTTCCAAAATGTTATATATATAAAAAGTGGGCGTGGATATCATTCGATTTCGCTCATTTTGAATACCAATCTATTCTGGGTCCAGATAAGCCAGTGTACCAAATTTTGTGAAGATATCTCAATAGTTACTCAAGTTATTGTGCTAACGGATGGACGGACGGACGGATATGGCTCAATCAAATTTTTTTTCGATGCTGATGATTTTGATATATGGAAGTCTATATCTGTCTCGATTCCTTTATAACTGTACAACCAACCGTTATCCAATCAAAGTTAATATACTCTGTGTGCAAAGCACGTTTGTGTGAGGCTTATAGAATCAAAGATGCCCCAGTCGATTTTGTTCAAACTTTCACATAAATCGCGTATACCACATGCGGTGGTTTGCACATAGGTTTGGTTGCGATCTACACACAGGGTCTCGAGATATAGGCCAAAACATGGGCCCGTTAACGCCTAGACAGTGTTTTTACATTATGGGTATCAAAATGAAACTGTTGATGAGTTTTTAGTACAGGGTAGTTTTCATACCTATTGGTGACTAGGGTCTCGAGATATAAGCCAAAACGTAGATCAGGGTAACACTAGGATCTGTTTTTATATTATGGGTATCAAATTGAAGCTGTTGATATGTACTTTAGTACAGAGTGAGTTTTATGCCGCTGGGTGACTATGGTTTCGAGATATAGGCCAAAACGTGGGCCCGTGAACACATAGACAGTGTTTCTAAACGGTTTTATTTTTACATTATGGGTATCAAAATGAAGCTGTTCATGAGTGCTTTAGTGCAGTGTTGTTTTCGTGCCTATTAGTGACTAAGGTGTCGAGATATATGCCAAAATGTGGATGTGTTTTTACATTATGGATATCAAATTAAAGCTGTTTATGTGTGCTTTAGTACAGAGTAAGTTTTATGCCGGTGGGTGACCAGGATCTCGAAATAAAGGCCAAAACATGGACCCGGATAGCCCTAGAATGTGTGTGCATTATGGATATAAAATGAAAGTTGTTGCCGAGAGCTTTAAAGTAATTTTCATTATCATATTCGATTTAGTCGCATCAACCTGGCAAAACTGATAAATATGCATGCGAAGCTGAAATACAGACATGAATTAATAATACCCACATACCTAATTACATACGTCCTATTCGATTTGACTGAAATTTGGTATATAAGTTTGCCTATATTAGTATTTACGATGCTTTTTCCCGTGAAGTAGACCAGAGACGGACTGGGACAGGGATTAGGACTAGGACTGGGAGTGAGACTGAGACTGAGACTCGGAGTGGGACTGGGACTGAGACTTGGAATGGGACTGGAACAAAATACATACCACCCTCTGGGACTGGCAATAAGATATGAAGAAGAATAAGACAAACTTGAGAGAAGAGGAAAGAGAGAAGGAGAAGGATACTGAGAAAGAGATAGAATGTTACGAAGATGGAGATTGATGAAGCGAAAAATACGGAGGGAGGAGTGAACACAAAGATTAGGAAATAGTGTAGAGGGGCGAGGGCAGAGTTAAGCGGAACAAGCTTATTAAAATGTATACAGATAGACCAAATTTAGGGCAGAACAACGTCTGCCGGGTCTGCTAGTATACAATACATTTAGGAAGTAATGAAAACGTAATTCTGTTACAAGGGGTTCTGTGTCGTACTCCTTTTGAAGAGTTGCCAGTGCAGTTTTAACCTTCTCCAAACCCATTGTCAACCCTACCTACAAGTGTAGAATCATTGATCAATATTTTGGACGAACTTGGCTTCAAAACATTACGCTCGTTTCACCCAAAATTTATAAAAATTGTTTGTATATCCGAAACGATCTCGAAAATGGCTTAACCGATTTAAATGAAATTTTGCACATAGAGTATCCATTCTAATAGTTTCTATATCTAAGTGTTGTCACTGAGGGTGTTTTCTCAAGGTTGCCACCTATATTAAATTTAAAAAAAAAATTACATGAGATATGCCCATATGGGTATAAAACGAAAGGTATTTAAATAGAGAAATTCTTAAGTAAATTGACATTTAGGGTAGCCACTTTACCTTATTATTTATATCTCTTTGCATAACTATTACCATTGCGGAAGTGACTGAAATTTTAAATGAAATCATCGCTGTGTATCAAAATCCTAAGACCATCCACATAGGTGTTCCTACTGAAGATATTTTCACAAGGTTGCCACGTATTTGAAATAAAAAAAATCCACGAGATATGCCAATATGAGTATCAAGGCAAAGATATTTCACTCCGCATTCCACTAGAGATATTTGCCACTCAAAGTTGCCCCCTCACCTAATTATATATGTATACTACTCTGTATATCCACTACTATCTCGGAAAGGCATCAACAGATTTGGGCAAAAATTGGAACATTGATAGTGTGTTAAGTTCTAAGACTTTTCATCTGGGACTAAAGTATGCGGCTTGATCCATTTGAGTTAAATTTCCTAGATAGGTTTGAAATCCAGATAAGAAAGGTAATTGACAAAAGTTTGTATTGACTTTGAACAATTCAAAACTGAATAATGCAATTATGCGAGTAGGTTATTAAGGCAATGTGTAGGCGAAATAACGCTACGTTCTTCATATACATAATCTATTGAAGCTTTTAAGAAGTAAGTTGAAATTAAAATTCCCAAAACTGTAGTTTGTAATCACCAGTTTATTTATTTATTTATTTTTTTTCAAGTTCGTTTTGCGGTTAGTGATCGATATGTTTTTGACATCTATTTTAAAAGAACTCAACAGTAAGTAGAAATATGTATGTATATGTATAAAAAAATTGAAAATTTATAATAACGACATATGGGACAAAGTATATTATGCGTATACTCGAAGAATACCGAGCTGGTACTGTACATTATGTTAGGAAAATCTGGAATCTACCCAACATGCCTTAGATACGGCCAATTGGGCTCACAAAAGTTTTGAGAATAGGGAAGCCCACAAAGACCGTTACAGAGAGATACGTGATGAACAGTGTCGCTAAAAGTGGATAAAACAGTTGTACAAAATTTGTAGTCGGGTCTTTCCAGATAAGTTCGGTCATACGGAACGCAACGAATAAAATGATAAAATTACTTTAACTGTCATTGATAAACATTAACGTTTACTTCCATAACTTTCAATATGCAGAGCTTTTTATATCAGTCCATACATTGCGTCGTCGCAGTGGCAAATAATTGTACTAATTAAATTTCAGCTGTCCCTTTAATAAATATTTAACGTTTAAATTAAATTTAAGCTATTAAACTTGTCTGCAGTCACGATCTAAAATTTACCCGTTATCAAAACACGTTTAAATTTTATTAATTTTCAATGTTCAACTAAAAGCGAAATCGGCATTTAAATTGGACATTTTCACTTTAAAACCGTGAACTCATTGAACTCGAAAATAGCAAACATATATTTATTCGCGAAATTTTATAAATTTCAAATAATATACACATACACAAATACAATTAAATTTCACTTTCAAATTTAATGAAAACATACAAACATACAGTTGCGGTCAAAATCTTAGTAGTGCTTATGGCTCATTTCATTTAAGTGGCCAGTTTTTTTTTTATCCCAACAGATTTTCGATATCTACTGTAAAATATATTAATCTAAGAAGTCAGCTTCAAAACATGCAATCGTTTGTTTGGACTAACCTGTTTGTTTTGTTAAATTTGTAAAAAATTTTAGTTGCTACGATTTTTCAGTCAGTCCAAATCTTATAGGTGCGTGAAAAAGTATATAACAAATGCATACTATCGCGATTTTCTTTTTGAAATATTGAAAAAAAAAACGGCGAGGTAAGTTTATTTCTTTGATATTTAAAACTGATGGCCACAGTTTTATAACTCCTTATTCAGCAATGTCGAGAAACATTAATTGCACACCCCACATAAAACAAGTAAGGAAGGCTAAGTTCGGCTGTGACCGAACATTACATACTCAGCTGCCAAATTAAAGCTTGCAAAACCTTTAAATTCCCTTCTCTTAAAAGTGGCCACTACCACGCCCATTGCCCAACATTTCACAAATTTTCTATTCTGCGTCATAAGGTCAAACCACCTACCAAGTTTCATCGCTTTATCCATCTGTTGTAATGACTTATCGAAGTTTTTCGGTTTTTCGAAATTTCCGATATCGAAAAGTTGGGCGAGGTTATAGTTCGATATAGCGATCTGAGATGAGTACCCAGGAACTTACATACCAAATTTCATTAAGATACCTCAAAATTTACTCAAGTTATCGCGTTTACAGACAGACGGACGGACGGACGTACATGGATAAATTAATTTCTTTTTTCGCCCACATAATTTTGGTATATAGAAGTCTATATCTATCTCGATTAGTTTATGCTGTTACGAGGTACCGTTATGCGAACAAAATTTATGTACTCTGTGAGCTCTGCTCAGCTGAGTATAATAATTGCAATGTCGGTAAGGGAAATTAAGTCCATCGTCACATATTCAAAGCTGTTTCCATTTGCGTTTGCTACTGAGATTAAAGATGCCTTGTAAGTATCTTCAAGCATTGAGACTCTTGTCGTTGTTGTTGTATGAACGATAAAGACACTCCCCGAAGGCTTTGGGTTATAGATGGTGATGGGCCTTCGCCGGATATAGATCCTTCTGGGCCATACCGCCCTTCCCACCCCCTAGTTCCTTGAGGAACTTGGGGCCGCCAGAACCTCGGCTGTTAATGAAACAGGATTCGCCACGGGTAGGTGAGTTTGACAATTGGGTTGGAGAAGCTATATATTGCGATGGCAACACCTTGGGAGGGTTGCGCTACACAACCCTTGAATCAATTTGGTATTTTAGTCGCCTCTTACGACAGGTATAACTACCGCAGTTATATATTCTAGTCCCCCTAACCCGTGATACTCTTCGTCGACGTTTGCGTGAGCACGACCTATTTGCACACTGTCCAAGAAAAGTACCGCTGTTGACTAAAGCTCATATACAAAAGAAAATTCGATTTACCAACGAACAGTTGAATTCGCATTCGGACAAATTACGCAACATTTTATGGTCGAAAGAATCGAATATTGGGATGTATGTTGGAATGGCATCACGCCAATATGTAATACGACGATCAAATGCCGAATACAATCCACAGTATACAGGTTTCAGTATTATGGTCTGTGCATACTTTTATTGGGTTAGAGATAGATATTATGGCTTGCCCTTCATATGTTGATATACTTAATGAGATCATGCTGTCATATGCTACAGACGAAATGCCACTTGTTCGGATATTCCAGAAAGACAACAGCCCAAAATATGCGAGCAAAGTAGCAAAAAATGGTTTGAGGAAAGCCAGGTCCCACACAAATCCAACAAAACAACACATCGAGTGAGCCATTTTGGGAAGATATAAAAAGCGCATAGGTGCTGATTACGGTTGAAGATGCCAACAACTTATTAACTCAATGCCACGCAATTACATACTAATTTAAACACTAGCTAACACCCAATGTAAAAAAATAAAACCACGATTATATAAAGGATATGTCAAAATTTGAAAATATGACGCTCCGGCCAAGAAAATGTTTCTATCGGAACATGCCTATTGAAGCAAAGGTGGAGTGCAGCCCCCACTCCGTTGGAAGGACCAGGTGGAAAACGATTTAAACTCCCTTGGTATGACCAATTGGCGGCCATAACCGTGTAAATGGCTCAGCGCCAATTAAGTAGGTAATGTTAAAATTTTAGTAACACTGTACTATCTGTAATCTGTAACAGTACTAAGTTTTTGACCGCAGCTGTACATACGTGTATTAATTTTATTTGGTGACATTTGGTCGTATTTTACCTTTTAGCTTTAAGTGCATACAAACATACATATATTTGAACATATTTTTAGCACAATTAGACGAGTTTATAAAATATTTTTTTTGGCTAATTTCCTTTATTTTTAAACGTTTAGCTATTAGATACATATGTTATGTATTTATGTGTAATCAAAAAAAAAATGCATACATAATAAATGTTTATCCATGCGTTATTTGCTTAATGTTGATTTATTTACGAATATTAATGTCTGCTGCCAAAGACAAATTATTCACGTATATATATAGAAATTATTTTGGCTCTCTGTTAAAAGTGATAATTTATGTGTAGCTTTTTGTGCTAATTTGAGAATACGGGGAGGTTGAAATGGCCAATGAATAAAGATCTAACTTAGACTGAATGTGTCCATAGTATTTAGGAGCAGACGATAAAAAACGGAACTTATCTTTATAAGAATGCTCAAATTGTGGCGACTATTTACAATTCCAAAACAAGAATTTAACAACTCGTGGACAAAATTGATTCCGAGATAGAAGCGGTAAAAGGACGAATCCAGAAGTTGCAACTGAATCACCCAACTGCCGCATCTAGCAATCCGAAGATAAAATCCCCAACATTTGATGAGTCTCTTCTTTTGCAAGTATTTAAGCTGCAATTTGAGCAGACGTCAACAGTAAACAACAGGTATGCTGGAGATAAAGTTGCTGCACTGTTCGTGGCAATGAAAAGGCACGCTGCTAGAATCCTACAGATCATTCCAGAGAGAGACGATGAGAGAAGTTACAGAACCGAACATAGGAACATACGAAATAGAGTTGATGAACCGCTTCCAGAAGGCTATCAAAACATTACAAGAATACGCGGCGGATATTGAAAAATCGGCTCACCTTGCATATGCGGACGCACCTACGGAATACATTGAGACAGTAAAATGTAAACCTTCACAAACGGAATTTGGGATATCAAAAGAAAGCGAGCTGCAAACGTAAACCAAAAACCCTGAAATAGTATCACATACACTAATTCGGGAGGCAGCCTCACTTTTCGTGTGGAAGTAGAAGGCCAGATTGGGTGGAAACAATATTGGAAAGACTAAGAGGTGAGCAACAGACAAGAGATAAAATTATCAAATGCTTAAAAAGCGGGATGCCAAGTTACGTTGTATATATTTGCTGCCTTGGCCCTAGTGATTCCAACAACATGGTTGGTCTCAAATTCAAATCCGAGGAAGACAGTCGAACGTCGAATACGGGAAAGTCAGATAACCTGGGCTATAGGGTCGTTCAAGCCCTATAAGTCTCCGGGCCCGGATGGAATCATTCCTGCGCAGCTTCAAAGGTCTTTGGGGATTTCCTGCCGCTGGTTGGCCATCATATATACTAACTGCCTCAGGCTTAACTATATCCCGAAGTCTTGGCACACGGTTAGGGTTATTTTCATTCCGAAGGCCGGCAGAAGCTCTCATGTATCACCTAAGGATTTCAGGCCAATCAGTCTCTCGTCGTTTCTTCTTAAGACGTTTGAGCGGTTGATTGACCTGTACCTGCGGGAAAGGATACCTCGGGGGTTACTGTCGGCTTCACAACATGCGTACTGCAAGGGCAGATCGACGGAAACGGCTCTCCATTCGATTGTAAAGCAAATAGAGGGGTCCCTCGAACACAAAGAGTATGCTCTGGGTGCCTTTCTAGACATCGAGGGAGCTTTTAACAATGTCTTACCGGGGTCAATCGAAAGAGCTCTGGTGGGTTTAGGAGTCGAGGCGGCTCTGGTTGAGTTTATTAGCAAACTTCTATGCGGCAGAATTGTCGCAGCGGAGTGGGGAGGGGCCATAATTAAGAGGAAGGTGTGCAGGGGCACGCCACAGGGGGGTGTCCTATCTCCTCTCCTCTGGGTTGTGGTAGTCAACGAGCTTCTTGTGGAGCTGGAAGCCAATGGTTGTCGGGTGGTTGCCTATGCAGATGACCTCGCTATCCTAGTCAGAGGCAAATTTCTGGGCGCCCTGCGCGATGTTCTTCAGGGCTACCTGGATACTGTGGCTAGGTGGGCTGAATAATGTGGATTGGCGGTCAACCCGGGAAAAACGGAATTGGTCCTTTTCACAAGAAGATATAAGGTGCCCGATTTCAGAACTCCCTCGATTGGAGGGGTACCGTTGGTACTTTCTGATAGGGTTAAATATTTGGGGATTGTTTTGGACAAGAAACTGTCCTGGAGACCCAATGTGGAAGATCGGGCCAGGAAGGCCGCCATTGCCTTGTACTGCTGCAGAGGAGCTATCGGAAAGAGATGGGGACTCTCGCCAAGAATAGTACACTGGCTTTATGAGATGGTGGTCAAACCGATTCTGCTATATGGGGTGCTGGTCTGGTGGAAAGCACTGGACACGCCGAGCACCTCCAAAATGTTAGTGTCAGTGCAACGGACGGCGCTGATCGGTATCAGTGGCGCTCTCAGAACAACGCCTACCTTGGCACTGAACGTCATGCTGAACATATACCCAGTAGATATTGCGGGAAAGGCGGCCGCGGCAAGGTCGTTGGTCAGGCTTCGTGATATGGGATATAGACTTTCTGACCGCGGACACTCTAGCCTTCTTACCAGTTTCGACTTCATCCCGGACAGAACGGACTACTGTATGCCGATAACAGCTCCCTATACAACCTTCACCCCAGTTATTCCAGAGAGAGAGGATTGGGGAAGAGGAATTATCTGGGGCATGGGACCGGTTAACTTGTTCACGGATGGGTCAAAGCTGGATGGAAAGGTTGGTGGGGGGGTCCTTTGTCAAGAGCTAAATTTAAGCCGCAAGTTTAAGTTGGCTGATCACTGCAGTGTATTCCAAGCGGAAATTGCTGCGATTAAGGATGCGGTGGATGGAATGCTATCCAGTGCTACCACTGTTAGGGAATTTAACATCTACTCTGATAGCCAATCGGCTATCAAGGCCTTGAGCTCAACTACAGTGCGATCGAGGGTGGTCTGGGAGTGCCTGACCTCGCTTGCGATTGCATCGAATTATTTTACAATTAAGATTATCTGGGTCCCGGGCCATAGTGATATCCCGGGTAACTGTCAAGCGGATCTCTTAGCCCGCATCGGTACAACTGAACCGGATGAAGATGGCTGTAGGGACTTCGGGATCCCGCTGGCCACTTGTGGATTGCTCCTCCATAGCTGGGCCTCGAATCAGCTCAGCAAACGTTGGGCGGATACCACGTCTTGCAGGGTAGCAAGATCTTTCTGGCCGAAAGTGGATGGCAGGAGGTCTGCTGAAATAATTGGGTTCACTAAGGCTCACCTATCAATGGTCATTGGGGTTTTGACAGGGCACTGTCCCATGGGTATCCATGCGGTACGTCTCAATATACTGGAAACTCCATCCTGCTGCAGCTGTATGGAGGATGATGAGGTGGAATCACCAAATCACTTTATGCTTGATTGTCCAGCTTTTGCCAGAATTAGGCGAAAGTACTTCGGTCGCGACTCACTTGGATCTCCCGAGGATATATCCAAAGTTGAGATCGGTATCATTCGGAGCTTTATCGTTGCTACCCAACGATTCTCTAAGTAGCTGGATCTAGGTCACCGTTATTTTTGGTGTATGTGGTATCACAACGGACCTTCGTGTTGTCCAAGTGAGCTATCCTTATCAGGGCAGCTACCACCTAACCTATCCTATCCTAAGACAGTCGAACAGCCTTACTGTTGGAGTATATGTGCATGAAAAGGAGCGGTTACCAACTGTAGATATGAATACATTCCATAATCCGATCTGATTTGGTCAATAGTCAGCAGTAAATCCATTATACGGAACAAGATTGGGTGCGATCGCTGGTGAGTACAAAAAAAGAAGGTTTATGGGATAAAAACAGAAAATGCCACTCAACCACGGCTACGAATAGGGGTTCAGCAGAAAACGAGTGCTGATCGAGGAGAGTCGACAAAGGCCGCACAAGTCGCAGGGACTATGCCAAGCAACGGATGATAGAAGGAATGTGAAAACACTGGTATTGACAAACGCAAATAGATGCATATCCAAGTAGGAAAGATCTTCCCAAAAAGAATGCAAGTGTGGTTTTAAACCAGAACGCACCACTACACACCAAACTGACACTGATGATGCAAGTCCAACCAGCAAGCTCTTTGAAGTATTCCATTGAACAAGCAACAGAGTTGGAGACAACGCACTAGGATCGTGAGTAGTAAAATAAAGATAAGTATGACAAGGACAAACATTATGAAGTTTTCCTGTAGAGAGGTTAGGTATTTGTTGTTTTGTTGTAGCGATAAAGACAGTCCGCGACCGTTTTGGGTAGGATTTTCGACATTGATGGTCATTTTCCGGATAAAGATCCGGTATGTTCCGGTAATAAGCACCTCTAAGGTACAAGTCCAACCATCTTCAGAACGATTTAATATGACTATATTGAACTTTCTAGGAAATTTCGCCCTCCACCCCCTAGTTCCATGAGGAACCTCGAATGCTAAAGAAACAGGATTAGCCACGGCTGGGAGGTGAGGTGGGCAATTGGGTTGGTGAAGCTATATTCTGTACTGGCAACCCCTTGAAGGTTGCGCTGCACAACACTAGTCACCTCTTACGACAGACATACCTGCCGCGGGTATGTTCTAAGCGCCCTTACCCACTGTGGGGTAGAGAGTAGGTGATGATAAACAACCCTGTTGTACAACCCTTACCGGCAGAAAGATTTTTCGTCAAAATTTCAGTGTATCAAGAAAAACCTATACAATTTGTAAAATGGACCAGCGTATACCGCATACGACAAATTGGGATGCCACGAAATAGAAGAAGGGTGTTTCATTCGGATAGGCTAGAATCGGAATTAGATTGAAGGCAGTGTGGTGAATATTACTATGCCGCTAGTAAACAAGTGCTGTGCAACAACAACAGCAATACAATCAGATGCGGCAGCTACACACGCATGTACACATTAGCAAAGAGCCCAGATGATATTACACACCTACGTAAACGGCAATAATTAGTGAATTATGAGCATATATTACCTTACATAAATTACAGATGTACATGCATGTATGTAGCCAAAGCCAATATTAGATAGAGAAACGAAAAATAAATAACTAAAAGCAATTATTCGAGAAAGCTGTTCACGAAAAGTGAAGACCATGGGAGAAATTATTGACGAGCCACCTGGGCGTATTAAAGCAGCAAAATCAGAGGAATCAGTATTAGAGTGAAGTGAGCGAATAATTTAAATTGTGAAGTTCTGCTGCCATAATAGTGCGGTGAATAAAGATAATTTGGTATACCCAAAAATTTAAGTTTACTTATTCGACAGTTTAGTCAGCCGAACGATAACAGAAAACAAGGAATAACCGAGAATCCTCAAGATTCGTGACAATATCAAAGTATTTACGTAACTTGATTAATTTGATATTATTTAAAGTAAAACTAAAATTGATTTTAATTAAACCTTGTAAAAAATATGGCGGTATTTCCTCACCATTCATTGGGAACCATTTATGAAAACTATTCAAAATAAGAAAAAATAAAAATTTCGGTCCCAGTACTCCAACAAAAAAAAAAAATAAATAAATGTAAAGCGCGATAACCTCCGAAGAGATTTAAGGCCAAACTTCTCTTCCAATTTGCGTCGTACTCCTCTTGATTTTCCCTACAAATTGGCCGTACGGGAACTACATATTTTATGCCGACTCCGAACGGCATCTGAAAGGCAGAAGAGTTTTCACTGAGAGCTTTTCATGGCAGAAATACACACGGAGCGCTTGCCAAATACTGCCGAGTGTCGACTCCGCTTAGAAAAATTGTCTTGTAATTGAAAAACCTTATTTCTGAAATTTTGATGTTGCACATAATTAGTATATATTACTAACTTGGGGCGTAAGTATGATCTTAATTTCATGTAAGCGTTAACGAAAAAAAATTGGCTTTGTTAGCCACACACCACAAACGAAATCATATCCAAATATGTATACAAATATATATCCATATAAATTTGTATATTACCTTGCCCCTTAAGTGAGAATGTTAATGTTTAACGTCACGCATATGTTGAATCAATCACGGAACGACTATATTATGAATAATGATGAAATATTATTATGTTAGTATTGCTAATGACTACAGTTGTAGTTCTAGCTGTAGGCGATGAAATGAGAGAGAGTTAATTGGTAAAAGAAATGCATACAACATATTTTACATTATAGAGTAAAGCAGTGGCGAAGTGAGGGGGAGGCATCTTGCACCGGGAGCTACTCACAGAGGGTCCCATATGGTCCATAAAGTAGAATTTCTTGGATAATTTGTATTTTTGTTAAAACAGATTTCTGGAAAAATTTTTCAATACTAAAAAATGCATGCATATATATGAAACACTTGCAAAAGGTTGTGGAATAATTAAAAGCATATATGACAGTCAAACGGGAATCTGAAACACGATGGAGCACCAGAATACAAGCGGTTAGCGTTGTCATCGATGGGCTAGAGAATGTAGTATAAACTTAGAACAATTAGATAAATGGCTAAAGATGTTAGTCTTTTTTGCAGAATGTGAAACTTCTCGCGGTATGAAAATTCTTCTCGATCGTCTCCAACAAGAAATACGTACAAGATTTACACGAAAAAATGACCCTAAATTTTAAATTTGGATTTCTTTTAAATAAATAAAAGTAAATGTGAGGCGCGATAACCTCCCAAGAGATCTAAGGCCGAGCTTCTCTTCCAATTTGCGTCGTGCTCCTCTTGATTTTCCCTACAAATTGGTGAGACGGGACCTACATGCTGTATGCCGACACCGAACTGCATCTACAAGGCAGATGACTTTTCACTGAGAGCCTTTCCTGGCAGAAATATACTCGGAGCGCTTGCCAAACACTGCCGAAGGCGACCCCGCTTAGAAAAATATTCTTATAATAGAAAAACCTTATTTCAAAAATTTTGTTGTGGATTTTCCCCCGGTGTGTACCCACGGCATACGGTGTGGTAGGCGGAGCACGTTACCATCACACCACGGTGGCCGCCCCACTTATAAAGAAGGAAAAAACAATTCTGCCTCCGCTCCACATCAAGCTCGGCCTTATCAAAAACTTTTTCAAGGCTTTGGACAAACAAGGCGAAGCTTTCCATCATTTGAGGATAATCTTTCCAGAGATTTCTGAAGCAAAAAAAAGGAAGGTATTTTTGTGGGACCGCAAATAAGGAAAATGGTGACCAATAACCATTTCAAAGAACTATTGTAACCAGTGGAGGCAGCAGCGTGGGATTCCTTTGAAAAGGTCGTTACTTCATACTTATGCAAACACAAAAGTCCTAACTACGAGATGATAGTGAACGACTTAATCGGAAATGGATAAATAAAAAAACATATTTTAGACCATTTTCTCAGTTAACTTTAAAACCTATCTGCCCGATGAAAAAAAAAAAAAAATTGTATGAAAACCAACCGTTATCCAATCAAAGTTATAATACCATGTGTTCAAGTACAGCTGGGTATAAAAACATTTGTATAAATTAATATGAGACTGTCTCTCTTGATAAATTAATTTAAATATATAGTTTAAAATTTTTTTAATTAGTTTTCACAGTTTGAGATACCAAATTCATAGAAGGTTTTTCCTTTATTATATAAAAATAAAAAAAGTTATTTAAGAGCGCGGGTAGAGAAGAGATCGCGTGAGCGCCTCTCACCCTCAGTAAAAAGGATCTTTCCGTAGTTGTGGGGCTTTTCACTGGTTACGTTTGTATTCGACCACATGCTGAAAGGATTGGCGCTCCGTTTAATGATTATTATAGAAGCTGCGGGGCGGCCACAGTGGTGTGATGGTAGCGTGCTCCGCCTATCACACTGTATGCCCTGGGTTCAACTCCCGGACAAAGCAACATCAAAATTTTAGAAATAAGGTTTTTCAATTAGAAGAAAATTTTTCTAAGCGGGGTCGCCCCTCGGCAGTGTTTGGCAAGCGCTCCGGGTGTATTTCTGCCATGAAAAGCTCTCAGTGAAAACTCATCTGCCTTGCAGATGCCGTTCGGAGTCGGCATAAAACATGTAGGTCCCGTCCGGCCAATTTGTAGGGAAAAGCAAGAGGAGCACGACGCAAATTGGAAGAGAAGCTCGGCCTTAGATCTCTTCGGAGGTTATCGCGCCTTAAATTTATTTTTTTTTATTTTTATAGAAGCTGCGGCAACGAAGAAGAGCCTGAAACTGTTAGGCATCTACTCTGCGAATGTCCAGCGCTCGGGAGAAGAAGGCAACGTTTTATGGGCAAGATGTTTCTCGAAGATTTGACTAATATAGCTGAGGTCAATACGCCTCGCTTCGTTAGCTTCACGAACTCAACCTAACCTAAGTTCACGGGTATTTAATTTACAAAATTTTATAAAAATTGTCATTCGCCCACTCCCAAACAAATTTTAATTTAATATAGTTCAACATTTTTATAAATTTTATTTCATGTCTGCAATTAACCGCAAACACACTGAAGATAACGAACTTTCACGCTTTTTGTGTTCCATTTACTACCCATTATTCATTACTTTTACATTTGTTCTGTTTGTCGTACTTATTTAGATCAAGAGATGCATTAAATTTGGAGAAAAAACTCTTTATATGTATTTTTGTTTTGTTCTTTTTTACTAACCTCTTTTACAAATTCACAAGCTTTGTATTTTTTGTATGTAAATATATTATAAATACATATTTATGTATGTAAATGGTCGCTTTCATATATTGTCTTCTTTTTTCGCTTGTTTTTCAGCAAAATTTTTGGTTAATTCTGCGCGGAAACAAATAACGTGCTGCGCATGCGTATGAGCCATTAATGTGCGTGTGGCTAACAAACCGCGTTGTTGGCTCAAGATGTATGGAAACACATGCATACACATACATACGTACGTACGTACAAATAAATACTCAAGTTCATTACTTTAGAAAGTAAAAACAAACCAGTTAATTATTTATTTCATGTTAAAGTTTATATTGTCATTTGTATGCATGTACATTTGTCGAATTGATATGCATACAAAGTTCTGAATTGGCCAACGTTAATTGTAATTGACATGAAATTTAGTTCAAATGCAGATGTTTGTTTGTATGAGCATTCGCTTAAACATAAGTGTAATATTTTATATATGCTTTGTAAGCTTTTATTTGTATTTCTTTGACTGCATATCAAATATACTTTTTACTTCTTGCAGAATTAATGTGCATAAATTATTTGCATTTAAAAAATGTTTACCTGTTCCGAATTGGGTCAGTGCAACGCCGAGAAAGATCATCTAGAGTTGATTGCTTTCTTGGAGGTGTCAAAAGAAGGTAACATAAAGACTCTGGCTGTTACCGAGAAAATGAGTGGCGTGGACTGTGACGCTTGTTGATCGTAGCAATCTCTTCATACAGATAGCTTCTAAAAGGTGGAGATCTTCAGAAAGCGAGCTTATAAGTTTTCGGGAAAAACCAAGTAAACCACTTTCAATCTTTGATTCGTGTGGTGGGTACAGTGGTGTGAAGATAAGAGGGTGCGACATCGTCGTGAGCTTTCGGTTGTTGTAGGAAGCTGTTCCAAGCCTTCAAAGGCAAGAATAAGCGCAGATCCCTACGGTATCGAAATTTAAAGTATGGATAGCATGCGTGATGAAGTCGGAGTATACGCTACAACTTTTGCAGAGCAGTTTTCCAGTTTTGTCGTTAAACAAACTTCTGGTAGCACTATGGACTCATACAGTATTTGTGAGGTCTTCAATGACGGGCCAGTTCGGCCTTAACTAACCTTAAAGTTTGGCGTGCTTTGCTTATCACACAGGTGATTCTCGGCTCAAGCTCCGGGCAAAGCAACATCAAAAATTAAAAAAAAAACAAGTTTTTCAATTAAAAAAAAAGTATTTCTAAGCGGGGTCGCCCCTCAGCAGTGACGTGGCAAATATTCCGAGTATATATCTGCTTTAATTAAAAAGACCACGCCTTGCATTTTTTTATTTTTATTGATAAAAGATTCTTGGTCCGAAGTCGGAGAATACGCTGCATATAATAAAAATGTTAGTGATAGTTATCGTTTTTTTTTTAATTTTTCTATAATTTAAAAATATTTTTTTTTTAAGTTTAAAAAATAAGAAAGAAATGAAGCTAGTGAAATCGACAAAGAAAAGTTTTTCTTCTTGAATTAACAGACATTTAGTAAAACTGATAGCTTTACAGTTAATTTTACATTGTTTTATGTCAGGACAACAAATTTGTGTAGTTATTTCAACAGAAGAAAAGCTGTTGGTGTCAAGTTAATAATATTGGTAAATTCGAACGATTTTCAATCAATCTAACAGATCTTTGTATTTAGGAAATTTATTTCTTAGCTTATTTCAACAGGGAACAACTGATATGCAAATTCATCAGTTAATTTTTTCCGCAGTACTTTGTTCTTATGGCTATCGTGTAAAAAAATCTCTGTCATATCAACAGCCATGGTTATCCCTATGTTGATGGATATCTAATATATTGTGGCGAATATTGACATCACTATGCTGTTAGTAAATGATCGCAACAACAAAACGCAGCAAGCAGCGGCACTTATGTGCAAGGCAACGAAGAGATATCTCACACACACACATGTAGTAATCAGCCGAAGTAGTTACTCCACATACACGCATATGGCTACAAGAAAAGCATAAACTACTAATATTCATTTATATAGCTGTAACCAAGCACAATTGTTCTCGAACAGATTTTCGCGAAATGACTAGACCTTCGCAGAAATGGCTGAACGAGAAAACTCAGAGTATAAAAGCAGCGCAAGCTGAGGAATCAGTAATCAGTTTAATTTAAACACACTTTTTTGAAGTACGTGGTATCGAAGTCTAATTGTAGTACTCCGAAAGTGGACTTAATAAAGACCATATTGCAACACTGAAAATTTGAGTTATTTATTCGACAGTTTAGTCAGTTTAGATACTAACGTAAGCAAAAGGTGCAAAAATAATCGGAATTCCTCAGAATTCGTTACAATATTAACAGTTTTAATTGGTACTATTACGGAAAATTAATTGCTGAAAGTTAAAAGAACAGAGCTAGGTGGCTATCGTGGTGGGAAAAGAAGGAACGATGCGAAACAAAAATCAGAATCGGACGGTTTGTTATCGATTTTCCTTGACTAATTATCGGATTGTTATGGACGATGGTATTGCTCTTCGCGATGAGTTATCGGTTTGATGTGCATTTGTTAAGGGTTTGTTATCAACCTGCTATCATTGAGGTACAGACGAGTTTCGATTTATCAAAGAAATGTTATAAATTTGTTGTCGATAAAACAAAAACCATAAAAACACATTCGGTCTATGTGGGGTCTTTATGGACCGACCAGTTCAACTTATCAATAACAAACGTTAGTAATGAGTTATCAGATTTTCAGCTACAAGCCATTCACTGTTAGATACGTTAACGCAAAGATACAAGTTTGTTTTCAAAATAATATCGTTTTTTATCGCAAACTTATCGATTTTGTTATCGAAAAGTTTTTCATTCATTAACGAAAAGTGATTGATTTGTTATGAAAATAATATTTTTTTTTATTGAATGTAGTTATATTTGGATTGTAATCGGCTAGTTGTAGTTTTTTTTAAAAACTAGTTATAGGTCTTCTATCGAAGCGTTATTAGTGTTTTTATGGAAATGATAGCGGTTTGTTACCTTTACCAACTTTATTGACGGTTAATCGGTTTGTAATCACATAGGTACAGATAAAACTTCAAAATATATGTCCAACTGAGTTGTCAAAAGTTCTTTGTTATCGGTTCGTTATAGCTGTATAATAGACGATATATAGACGATTTAGAGAAGTGTTATATATCTTCTATAGATAAAAAAGTGTATTAACGAACTACTGATTATTTGTTGGCGAGTTATTGGATGGTTATCGGACACCGATAGCTGTCGAATATTTTTAGATAATTCATCGAAAATTATCGATATGTTACCAAATATTTTTTATATCAATATGCTATCGAAAAAAGGTCGATTTATTATCGAGAAGTTATCGATTATTTATCACAAAATTATCGATAACTTATTAAAAATGAGTCGATTTATTACCGAAAAGTTATAGGTTTGCTATTGGATTAATTCTAGATTGGTTATTGAAAAAATATTAATTTGTGATCAAAAAGTTGTCGATTTGATGTTGATTGATTGATTGGTTTATTTATTTAGTAATAATATTCCCGCAAATTACAAATATTTATGATGAATTACAAAATGCTAAGCTAGATTATGTTACGTCTCGTAAATATTGGATACATTTCATTTTAAATAAGTGATAATTAAATAAGTTTATTCCTTTGTAGAATAAGGTATTTTGGGCCGCTGAAGTTGTGTGGAGCTGAAGTCTGAAATTGTTCACGTTCTTTAGGTTGTACCGTTGGACGTCGCCAACGTACATATAAAATTCTCTTGTACGTAGTTTGCGGTTTGCCCTGTTTTAGCTTTGTAAACCAAAAGCTATCGGTTTTTTATCGGAGTGTTGTTAACTTTTTAGGAGCATATTATCGATTTGTTATGGACGACTCGTACAGGCTGACTCTTATAAAAACTCAGTATAAAATCGTTGGTACATATATAACGCAGCTATAACAAGCCGATAAAAAACCAATTAGAAGCCGATGACTCGGCGATAAAAATTCGCTGTCGTTGGTAAGCAGATAATAAAATAGTAACTTTTTGGTACGTAATATTACAGAAAAAGTTGGCGAAGCTAATGTTAAAAAGCCCAAACTTATTTGTTTCTGTTCAAGTTTTCTCTCTTGTGGTTTGATTTCAACCCCTGGGTGAGCTTTTGTTAATTTAAAACAAGTAAGTACGAGCCTGTCTTCTGCTGTGCTTCACAACTTTCATGAATGGGGCTGAACAATAATCCTATCCCATTCGTAACCTCCAAATAATGCGCCGCATAAGATAAGAAATATATAATGAACAGATGTACATACCTAAACGATTTTAAGATAAATATAAAAAAATGGCGTAAACCCCCTTATCTGAACGATCGGTTGTATGGGATATATATTATATATAGCTCCTATCTAAATGATTTTTACAGGAATTCTTCTATGATATATTAGAATATATATCACCAAGTTTCACGTTTTTATATTGAAAACTAATTGAGAAATGGCCAAAAATCTTTCTATCTGAACGATCGGTTGTATAGGATAGGTATAAACTATATACATATAGCTCCGATCAAAGTAATTTTTTCAGAAAATCTTCTACGATATATTTAAATATATATCACCGAGTTCCACGTTTATACTTTCTAAATTAAAGGAGAAATGGCCGAAAATCTTTCTATCTGAACGATCGGTTGTATACGATATAACTATATATAGCTCCGATCAAAATGATTTTTTCAGTATATCTTCTATGATATATTAAAATAAAGATCACCAAGTTTAACGTTTTTATATTGGAAATTAAGGGAGAAATGGCTAAAAATCTTTCTATCTGAACGATCGCTTGTATGTGATATAACTATATATAGCTCCGATCAAACTGATTTTTTCAGAAAATCTTCTATGATATATTTAAATATATCACCGAGTTTCACGTTTATACTTTCTAAATTAAGGGAGAAATGGCCGAAAACCTTTCTATCTGAACGATCGCTTGTATGTGATATAACTATATATAGCTCCGATCAAAATGATTTTTTCAGGATATCTTCTATGATATATTAGAATATATATCACCGAGTTTCACGTTTGTACTTTCTAAATTGCGGCAGGAATGGCCAAATTCGTCTTATCTGATCGATCGGTTGTATGAGAGGTATATGTTAGAGTGGTGCGATCCTACCGGATCATCCTTGTGCCAAATTTCACTGAGATATCTCAAAATTTGAGGGACTAGTTTGTGTTAAAACAGAGAGACGGACAGACAGACGGAAATGGCTATATCAACTCAGTTCGTCGCCCTGATCAATTCGGTATACTTATTGGTGAGTCTATCTTCTATATTTCTCAACGTTTCAAATATTGGACCAAAGTTAATATACCATTTCATGTTCATGAAAGGTGTAAATATTGGTTATTAGAGATTAAGCACCAGTAAGCTTCTAGAGGTACAATGGCATGTTTAATGCGCGATTACTTGGTAGTCGTGAATGTTGCCTTTCCACTGGACCCTAAACTATGAACAAAGTTTCAGATCAGTACATTTTCGCGAATATCTCCGCATCCGGACAACTTTTTGGGCATCACTAACCATACTCAGCCTGGCAACAGTTAACTTTACTCATATCGGTTTATTTCCCAACTGTCATTATATTCTAAAGTATGCTCCAAGTTTCAAGACTTTAGCTCCAGAAGAAGTTAATTAAATGTCAATTACAAGATATCCTACTTTTATATTGAAATTTGCCGACTTCATATCTAATGTGATTTTGCATAACTAAAAGAAAAAACCGTTAGCAAACCTAAAGATTTTTAAATATTAATGTTAGTATGAAAATAGCAGAAACATATAAAAATTAAAAAAAAAACCAAAACCAAAGAATTATCGCGCACTGTTGGACATTGTGGTTGCATTAATTTGTGGCCTCAACGTATTTTCCAATAGTTGGGGGCTCAAACAGCTAAATATGAGAAAAGTACATAGTAAATTTAAGATATATATGTATTTTGTTATTAGCGGAAAAATATAAATTGCCGACCTTTTTACTACCCTCCTCTCGTAACCACATATATACGTAGCTATGTATATGTAGATCTGCACCACCTGCACTGAGGTATTTTTTATATTTATTTTATTTATTTATTAGTCTACAAATTAAATAATTAATCAGACTAAATACAGTTATGGATTACAGATAAATTACAGAAGCAAAGTATATATATTATTAAATAAGTTGTCGGGATGGACTGCGATGCCGGGCAGCGGGAATTGATTATTAGTGCTGTAGGAATGGACGTGATTTCAAGCAGCTGATGTATATTTAACACACAATAAGTAGGGTTGCGATGTGTGGGAGGTTGGAAAGGACGTGATTCCAAGCCAATCACTCAAAATCATTGCGTATTTAGAATATTAAATATTTTTTTATTACGTGGAGTGAGTCACACGTATCAGTGTTTCTGCAGTGCTTATTTAAAACAGTACACAGACAACGAAGAGTTTCGTGCATTTCAAAATTCGATCTACATGTGCTTTTTTTAATTTTGGATGGAAGGTTGGAAAGTAATCGTTTCCAATCCTTTACTAAACAATATAAATTATCGTTTGAACTATTTAAGGTAATTTTGAAACAGTTATGAGTTCAAAGCAGTGAGTATATATTTTTTTATACTATAAAGTGTGTCACAAGTATCAATATTATAGCAGTGATTATTGAAATCTTGACACAGTCAACGAAGAGGTTCATGCATTTGAAAACTAGATCTACATGTAATAAAATATAGCGGTTGGAAATGCCTTGAGGTATGTTGAATTTCTAATAACAAATAATGAATATAAATTCAAAGCAAAATAAAAACACATACCAGAACATTAATACGCATTTTAGTTGTTGTACACTAGGTATTAAATAAATGGTTTTAATTTTGAAACAAAATATTTACCATCACAATGACCATATTACTACTAACTGCCATCTCACAAAGGCTCAATGGTCGATAAATTTATGCATGCTAGAGACATTTAGGCTATCAGTATTTATTCTGCTAAGTAGCATGTGACATCTGCTGGTAATTTGATATATGAGATGCTTCATTAGTTGTCACATTGTTACAACTTGTTGCGAGTGTTTGTGTGCGTGAGTACATGTGTGGGTGATTTGCGCTATATCAGTGGCAAATGGGATTAGTAACGAATTAGGCAACAAAAACGTGCCTTACAAATGTTGCATAAGTCTGGATGAATACAAATGCTAATTCGAATAGAATTGTATGTTGATTGTTGAACTGACAAAATTTGTTGTAGGATTTTCATTTACTTCATTGAATTTTGTAGAATATGTATGATCTTTCAGAAATTATCATGCAAGTTCTATTAGCATTTCAACAGGGTTGGATCATGACAGTATCGGCTTGTTATAGGTAAGTTATCCACTAGGCATAAACGAGTTATCGATTAATAAGGGAGTATTATAAATTTGTTAATGACAGCAAAGGTTATAAATAAGTTGAAAAGCTATCCTTTTGTTATCGATTACTTATTGAAAACTTGTCGATATGTTAACAAAAATCAAAGATATTTTATCGAAACTTTATCGCGATATAATAGAAAAGGTGACGTTCTATTGTCGGAAAATTATGGTTTATTTATCGAAATATTATCGTTATGCTATTAAAATTATAGATTGGTTACCGAAATCTATTCAGTTTGTTAGCGAAAAGCCTTCGATTTCTAATCAAAGTATAAGAGATATATTCTTTTCTTTATTGAAAATTGATTGATTTGTATATGTTTTATATTGAAAAGTTAAAGATATGTTGTCGATTTACCATAGAAAAGTTATCTATTATTAATCAAAAAGTTATCGATATTATATCAATAAGATATCCCCCAATTATCGATTTTATATAGCAAAGAATAAGAGGCAAATGTTCCGGAAATAACAAGCTGTATCTAAGTTTTGATGACTCGGAGGGCCGAAGATAATGTCTTGCTAATAATAATAAGCCGATAAGAAAACTTAAGCCTATCGATATCGGTGGTTGCCAAGCGCTATTCAAAAAATCCAAAATTATTTTTTTCTGGTTAAACTACTTCTATTGTGGCTTAGCATAAACCCTTGGGTGCCCTCTAGGTAATATTAAAACATTGGTTGTTTATACGTTCATACATCTTTAAGTTTACACATCAAACTTTATAAAAGCTTAGTGCTCACACTTTTTCACCTGGCAGATCTTCTTTAAGCAGTCACATGCTGGGATGTCTCGGTATGCGACAATTCAGTGGCCATTGCCTATTCAGCAATTCATATCACACTTGACACACATGACTTCTACGTCGATTTTTAAGCTGCCTTAGACACCACGAAAAGAGGCTGTCTATGAATATAAATACTTCAGTATTGGACTGAGTAGGCAATTGAAAAGTAAAGTTCTATCACGGCGAAAGGAGATCATGCTATGTAAGTCATTTATCGTACCCGTTCCGCTATATGGTGCTAACGCATTAACGATGACAACATCAGATGAAGCGCCTCTAGGAGTGTTCGAGAGAAAAGTGCTTCGAAGGATGTAGGGATCTCTACGCGGCTCCAACTCCGCCGAAAGGACAAGTTGGAAAACGATTTATATTCTCTTGGTGTGACCAATTGGTGCCAGGAAGCCTAACGAAGAAGCGTCTGGCATGCCTTCTTAGACGGCCACACAATTTAAGATCTTTATTTTTATTTAGACATGTACCACACAATATCAATGCATAAAAAGGTTTTTATGAGAACGTTAAAGCCTGTACTTAGTCAAGATCGAAAACTGAGCCCCACCATGGAATTCTCCAATATTATAATTGTTTAAACAACTGTTATATTTCCTACTGTAAAAAGCCAAAATTTTCAGTAAGTTTTAAAAGAAGTTTTGTTTTTACTTCGCCGTTTTTTTTATTCAGGTGCTTATACGAGATTTTCTTTACATGAGATTTGATACCATCACTCACACTATTACAGATAAACTGTCAAAAAGCACGCGTGATTAATTTCCCTTTTAGTTGTTTATTTTTTTTTCGTATGTCGTAACTCATTCCAAACCTTTATAGCTTTTTCGTTTTTGGCTTATTACATTTTTTTTATTTTTTCACTTTTATTTCTGTAATTTCTCCATTTTCACTCTTCATTGGTAGTGCCTAAACGCACTAATACAATGTAAATTGTAGATTGCTGTTGTTGACACCAACGGGAACATTGTCAATGCAAATATAGTAAACGGAAATTTAATTAAATTCTAAACACGCAGCTGCTAACGTAAAACAATTGTCAATGTTGTCCACATACTTACAGATGTGCACTAAGGTGTCTGTAATATAGTAAGAAAGGTTTTATTTATAGCATTAATCCTAAGGAGTTTTTTATATTAAATGCAATATTATATTTAAACTGAAAAAGTGACATATTGGTCCAAAAGTTGTTGTTGTTGTAGCGATAAGTACGCGCGTCGGATGATTTGAGGTGTTTTATTGATGAATTGGGGTCATTCTCTTTTATTACATCCAAAAAACGGTATGACGAACACAGTAATAACAAGCAAAGAAGGCTAAGTTCGGGTGTAACCGAATATTACATACTCAGTTGAGAGCTATGGAGACAAAATAAAGGAAAATCCCCATGTAGGAAAATGAACCTATTATTACCAAAATGTTCATGGTTTACGATCAAAACTTGTTACATTTTTCCTTAATTCTTTCAAATTTTTTTTTGCACAAGTTGTAGCTTTTACGGAGACCTGGCTAAAGCCTGATAATTACAATTCTAAGGTTTTTTCAAATAAATATGCTGTTTATCGGCGTGACCGCATCTCTAGAGCTGGAGGTGTCCTTACTGTTGTTGATTCTAACCAATCATCTGAGTTTATTTCGCTGGAAAATGTCTCTCATATCGAATTCATAGCAGTTACGCTTTTATTCGGTAGCTATAGCGTAATTGTTTGCTGTTCATACATACCACCTCGTTCGGATATGGATGTTTATGCTAGTCATAGCTCGGCCATCTGCGATTTGCATTCGCAGTTGGGAGATAACGATCGACTTGTTGTTGTTGGTGTCTTTAACTTGCCAGCAGTTAGTTGATTCCCATATTGTACAAACGCATTTTAGAGTCACCCCTGGTCTACCTTTATGGCGATATATCGAAAAGGCGTCCACCTATAGAACTAAGCCCCACTCCCTTTTAAAAGACTCATTAACACCCTTCATTTGATACCCATATCGTACAAACATATTCTAGAGTCACCCCTGGTCCACTTTTATGGCGATATCTCGAAAAGCGATCACCTATAAAACTAAGGCCCACTCTCTTTTAAAAATACTCATTAACACCTTTCATTTGATACCCATATTTTACAAACACATTCCAGATTCACCCCTGGTCCACCTTTATGGCGATATATCGAAAAGGCGTCCACCTATAGAACTAAAGCCCACTCCCTTTTACCATGTTTCAGCCCTTTTTCATATTTGGTATAGAATTATGGCATTTTTTTTTTCATTTTTCGTAATTTTCGATATCGAAAAAGTGGGCGTGGTCATAGTCGGATTTTCGGCCATTTTTTATACCAATACAAAGTGAGTTCAGATAATTACGTTAACTGATATTAGTAAAGATATATCGATTTTTGTTCAAGTTATCGTGTTAACGGCCGAGCGGAAGGACAGACAGTCGACTGTGTATAAAAACTGGGCCTGACTTCAACCGATTTCGCACTTTTTCACAGAAAGGAGTTATCGTCCTAGAATCTAAGCCCCTACCAAATTTCACAAGGATTTTTAAATTTTTGTTCGACTTATGGCATTAAAAGTATCCTAGACAAATTAAACGAAAAAGGGTGGAGCCACGCCCGTTTTGAAAATTTCTTTTATTGTTGTATTTTATTGCTCCATATCATTACTGGAGTTGAATGTTGACATAATTTACTTATATACTGTAAAGGTATTAAAAAAAAAACAAAATAAATGTAGGCGCGATAACCTCCGAAGAGATCTAAGGCCGAGCTTCTCTTCCAATTTGCATCGTGCTCCTCTTGATTTTTCCCTACAAATTGGCCTACAATTTGTTTTATGCAGACCTCGAACGGCATCTGCAAGGCAGATGAGTTTTCACTGAGAGCTTTTCATGGCAGATATACAATCGGAGCGCTTGCCAAACACTGCCGAGGGGCGACCCCGTTTAGAAAAATTTTCTTCTAATTGAAAAATCTTATTTCTAAAATTTTGATGTTGCTTTGCCCGGGAGTTGAACCCAGGGCATACGGTGTGATAGGCGGAGCACGCTACCATCACACCGCGGTGGCCGCCATTTTATTATTATTAACTTTTTTTTAAATTTGACTTAAATTTTTTTTTTGAAGTAGGCGTTGTCGTTCTCCGAAATTTCGTTCCTGCCAAATTTCATCATGATATCTTCAACGATTCCCAAATTACAGCTTACAAAACTTCTAAATTACCTTCTTTCAAAAGTGGGCGGTACCATGCCCATTGTGCAAAACTTAACTAATTTTCTATCCTGCGTCATAAGTTCAACTCACCTACCAAGTTTCTACGCTTTATCCGTCTTTGGTAATGAATTATCGCAGTTTTCCAATTTTTCGAAATTTTCGATATCGAAAAAGTGGGCGTGGTTATAGTCCGATATCGTTCATTTTAAACAGCGATCTGAGATGAGTGCCCTGGAACCCATATACCAAATTTCATCAAGATACCTCAATATTTACTCAAGTCATCGTGTTAACGGACGGACGTACGGACGGACCGACACGGCTTAATCAAATTTTTTTCGATACTGATGAATTTGATATATGGAAGTCTATATCTATCTCGATTCCTTTATACCTGTACAACCAACCGTTATCCAATCAAAGTTAATATACTCTGTGAGCTCTGCTCAACTGAGTATAATAAGCGTCAAAAGAAGACATATGACTTTTTCAATTATAAAATAAGATCATAGAGGTAAGACAGAATCATATGTACATATGCTATTATTTGTAGGGTACTTAAGTTTTACTATATGGATATATTTATTTGAATGCTTATAACTTTTTTATTAGTTCATAGATTGAATGAAAGCTTATTATTTTTTTTTTTTTTTTGTTGTAATAAAGTAGAGCTTGGTGGGAACAAAAATCTGCAAAAAATAAAAGTTTTCGAGATCCTTCCTCGCAAAGTACAATGTTTTTTATATTTTTACAAAAATGATTGTTCGTTATCTTTGCATCTGCAAAAAGTATTGTATGTACAGTTTATAGCAAATTACTTTTTAAATGCTTCAAACCGTTTTGGAATTGCTCAATTTGTTCTTGAGATATATGATTAAGTGGACCCATTATTATTATAATTTTTTTTGTTTGAAAAAAAACGGTTATTCGTAAGTATCTCAAAAACGTTACCATTAGAAGAGAAATAATCTTGATTTTCGGAATCAGGGGGTGATTTTACATAGGAATTTCATAATGGCGTCTCTGGTGCATTTTGGCCGTAAACCAGTGTTATCGGAACCTTCTTCATTAACCTAGTAGCGCTGGTAACAAGAAGTCGGATCAAACAACAGAAGGTCATAAAAAATGAGAAATGTATAACGTCACCCTGAAATAATGTGAAAAATATTCTGGGGTAAGTTACGGTTCAAAAGAGGTGGTTTTACTCCAAGGATACACATTGTGATGGCAGCAATTATGGTGCTTTACGCATTTTCCATCTCACCCGGCAGAAAAAAATGTGTCTTTTGAATACGAATTTTTGTGATATTGTACACCCTAATATATGTGCAAACATATGTATGTAATATACATTATTTTTTCACTTGCTTTACATAAAATATAAAGCTATACATATGCACATACTTGTGTGGAAAAGATGACACCAATGAAGTCGTGCTGTGTAATGGCATGCAACTGGGCAATACCAAAAATGCAACATAAGTATAGATTGTTCTCAAACAAACATAAAAATAGTCATCATCAACACCAATAACGGTTGTAATGAATATACATACATGTATAATTGTATGTCGGTAAATTAATGTTTTAGACCGCTGAGCTGTTGAGCTGTGAACACGTTATAAAATGCTTTTAATTGCAAGCCGTCACACACACACACACACACACATACACAAACAGAAGCACGCTTACACATACGTCCCTATAAACACACTTTTATTCGCTTTGACATTTTAATGTGGCGAGCAAATTGTTTTAAAAGCATTAATTAAGCTTTGTGATTGTGCGTGTGTGAACGCTTTTATAGCGTAGAAGGCTCGCTGTGCTAATGAACTAACAGCAATATTGGAGTTTTGTCGCCTGTGTAGCCTTTTCAAGATAGTATAGCACGGGGTTAAATTTACGTGTAACTAATTAACGGTATCACTTAATCATGCATTTTTTGCTAAGCAAAATATATGTATGTAAGTACATATGTAGATGTGTTTACTAATGTACCGCGTACAAATATTCTTAAGACAAAAAGTAGATTAGAAACAAAAAAATTTTTGGGCACTGCATGGGGATTAAATCAAACACTTGGATACATATTGAACGCTTGACAATAAAAAAATTTAAGAAAAACAGTGAACAATATGATTGCCTCTCATATTCCCGACCTCAGAATCCCGACAATTCAAAATCCCAAGAATTTTCAGAAATCCTGGCAAGATACAATCCAGACGTAACAAAATCCCGACATAACGAAATACCGAAAAGACAATATCCCTACGAGGCAAAACCACGACAACACACAATCTAGACAAATTTACTGAAATGTCGTTATTGAACATTACGCGCAGAAACACTGAATCGCGTAGTTGGTGTTGGAAGATTTTTATTTTTTATGGCATCATGTGCGATTTCCCAATTTACAAATTGTCGGGATTTAAGGTCAGGATTTTTCGGGATTATGAATGGTCAAAATTTGGTCCGGTCAGTATTATAAGTTTTCGGGATTATGAAATATCGTTATTGTGTGTTTCGCAATTTTGTAATTCGAGGTTCCGCTAGACGGGGTTGTGTTATACAGCCAATCATTTTATATGTTTTAATGGCTTTTTTTTTAGCGTGTTTATAGTGCACACTGCGACTTTTGACAACTTCTTAACAAATAAATATTTAAAATGGCAAACATAGTTTTTGATTTTTGATGGCCCTGTTTATTTAAAAAATGTAGGGTTTTGTGAGCTCGAGGCCTTGCTTTTAATAAAACACTGTGTTAGTATTCACACATTTATTGGTCGATATTTCGACTTCAATCTGAAGTCATTTTCAAGATCGTCTATCAGGCATTTCCATGCAATCTTGAAAATGACTTCAGATTGAATTCGAAATATCGACCAAATAAATGTGTGAATACTAACACAGTGTTCTATTAAAAGCAAGGCCTCGAGCTCACAAAACCCTTCATTTTTTAAAATGGCAAACTAGAAAATTTGGATAATGAATAAATAAAAAAAAAAAAAATTTTAAAAACTAAAAAACACGTTTTAAAAATTTAGTTTTAGTATCTACAATCCACTTAGATATTTGATGTTGATAGCACCGAAGCACAGAGGTTCGTGTATCCGCTATTTCACACAACTCCTTTTTTAGCGAGTTATTGAACCACTGCCGCTAATTGCCGCTAGATGGGTCCAACTCTCCTCTGCACACCTAGCCTAGAGACTTACACACAAGTAAGGAAAGCTAAGTTCGGGTGTAACCGAACATTACATATTCAGTTGAGAGATAAGGAGACAAAAGAAGGGAAAATCACCATGAATTAAAATGAACCTAGGGTAACCCTGGAAAGTGTTTGTATGACATGTGTATCAAATGGAAGGTATTAAATAGTATTTTAAGAGGGAGTGGGCCATAGTTCTATAGGTGGACGCCGTTTAGGGATATCGCCATAAAGGTGGACCAGGGCTGACACTAGAATTTGTTTGTACGATATGGGTATCAAATGAAAGGTGTTAATGAGTATTTTAAAAGGGAGTGGGCCTTAGTTCTATAGGTGGAATCCTTTTCGGGATATCTCCACATAGGTGAACCAGGGGTGACTCTAGAATTTGTTTGTACGATATGGGTATCAAATGAAAGGTGTTAATGAGTATTTTAAAAGGAAGTGTGCCTTAGTTCTATGGGTGGACGCCTTTTCGAGATATCGCCATAAAGGTGGACCAGGGGTGACTCTAGAATTTGTTTGTAAGTTATGGGTATCAAAAGGTGTTAGAGAGTATTTTAAAAGGGAGTGGGCCTTAGTTCTATAGGTGGACGCCTTTTCGAGATATCGGCATAAAGGTGGGCCAGGGGTGACTCTAGAATTTGTTTGTACGATATGGGTATCAAAATAAAGGGGTTAACGAGCAAGTTAAAAGGGAGTGGGCCTTGGTTCTATAGGTGGACGCCTTTTTGAGATATCGCCATAAAGGTGGACCAGGGGTGACTTTAGAATGCGTTTGTACAATATGGGTGTCAAACAAAAGTTGTTAATGAGTATTTCAAAAGGGCGTGGGGCTTAGTTCTATAGTTGGACGCCTTTTCGAGATATCGCCATAAAGGTGGACCAGGGGTGACTCTAGACTTTGTGTGTACGAAATGGGTATAAAACGAAAGTTGTTAATGAGTCTTTTTAAAAGATAGTGGGTCTTAGTTCTATAGGTGGTCGCCTTTTCGAGATATCGCCATAAAGGGGGACCATGGGTGACTCTAGAATATGTTTGTACGATATGGGTATCAAATGAAAGGTGTTAATGAGTATTTTAAAAGGGCGTGGGGCTTAGTTCTATAGGTGAACGTTTTTTCGAGATATAGCCATAAAGGTGGACAAGGAGTGACTCTAGAATGTGTTTGTACGATATGGGTATTAAATTAAAGGTATTAATGAAGCTTTTAAAAGGGAGTGGTGGTAGTTGTATATGTGAAGGCGTCTTCCAGATATCGACCAAAATGTGGACCAGGGTTACCCAGAACATCATCTGTTGGATACCGTTAATTTATTTTTATATATAATACCACGAACAGTATTCCTGCCAAAATTTCAAGGGTTTTTTATTCCGCCCTTCAGAACTTTTTCATTTTATTCTACTTAATATGGTAGGTGTCACACCCATTTTTCAAAGTTTTTTTCTAAATTTATATTTTGTGTCAATAAACCAATCCAATTACCATGTTTCATCCCTTTTTTATGGTATTATGGCATTTTGTTCATTTTTCGTAATTTTCGATATCGAAAAAGTGGGCGTGGTCATAGTCAGATTTCGGCCATTTTGTATACTAATACAAAGTGAGTTCAGATAAGTACGTGAACTGAGTTTAGTAAAGATATATCGATTTTTGCTCAAGTTATCGTGTTAACGGCCGAGCGGAAGGACAGGCGGTCGACTGTGTATAAAAACTGGGCGTGGCTTCAACCGATTTCTCCCTTTTTCACAGAAATAAGTTATCGTCCCAGAATCTAGGCCCCTACCAAATTTCACAAGGATTGGAAATTTTTGTTCGACTTATGGCATTAAAAGTGTCCTAGACAAATTAAATGAAGAAGCGCGGAGCCACGCCCATTTTGAAATTTTCTTTTATTGTTGCATTTTGTTGCACCATACCATTACTGGAGTTGAATGTTGACATAATTTACTTATATACTGTAAAGATATTAAATTTTTTTTTAAAATTTGACTTTAAAAATAATTTTGTTTTAAAAGTGGGCGCGGCCTTTCTTCGATTTTGCTAATTTTTATTAAGCATACATATAGTAACAGGAGTAACGTTGCTGCCAAATTTCATCATGATATCTTCAACGACTGCCAAATTACAGCTTGCAAAACTTTTAAATACCTTCTTTTAAAAGTGGACGGTGACACGTCCATTGTCCAAAATTTTACTAATTTTCTATTCTGTGTCATAAGTTCAACTCACCTACAAAGTTTTATCGCATCATCCGTCTTTGGTAATGAATTATCGCACTTTCGATTTTTCGAAATTTTCGATATCGAAAAAGTGGGCGTGGTTATATTCCGATATCGTTCATTTTAAATAGCGATCTGAGATAAGTACTCATTAACCTACATACCAAATTTTATCAAGATACCTCAAAATTTACTCAAGTTATCGTTTTAGCGGACGGACGGACGGACTGACGGACATGGCTCAATCAAATTTTTTTTCGATCCTGATGATTTTGATATATGGAAGTCTTTATCTATCTCGATTCCTTTATACCTGTACAACCAACCGTTATCCAATCAA
Organism: Eurosta solidaginis; assembly: GCF_040869045.1. NCBI lineage: Eukaryota > Metazoa > Arthropoda > Insecta > Diptera > Tephritidae > Eurosta > Eurosta solidaginis. Next base: position 242,436,362 of record NC_090321.1, read on the forward strand.
AGTTAATATACTCTGTGAGCTCTGCTCAACTGAGTATAAAAAGAATTTCCGTATAAACGATAATGCATTAAATCCCAATGTAGCCATGGCTACCAACTGTACCACCCACTGAGCCAAATGTAGCAAACAAATTTTAATACAGGGTGATTTCGAATACTATTTCTATTAACCCTAGTGAGATAACGTACGTCTGTGAAACGTACGTCGTTTTAATTTTCTCTCAGTCTCCCACAATCGTAAAGAGAGAACATTCTCAGTTTTCTTCAGCTACCATTACCAGCTTGTCAGTGGGGGTGTTTTTCAGTAGTTACTTTTTTGTTTGCTGAAATATATAGGATTGTTTTTAAAAATACTCCTAAGAGACGTATCGTTATCTTTTACGTGACAATGTGACATAACTAATTTTATATGTAATTTTGCCGAAAATGGTAATTTTAGCTAACATTTTTTTAAGTATAGTTTAAAACAGTTAATTCATTCAATTGAAGTACAAAAATATGTATTTTATTTTAAGTTTTTTGCTATAAACTGAGGTCATTCGAAAAAAAACTGATTTTTGTAAGGACAAGTCCAAGACAAGTCAAACTTAATTTTTAATATATTAAAAAAACAATATTTTTCTTTAAAAAACATTTAAAACAAGTGAATATATTTCAAATAAATGATTAAAAAAAAACAAAAAAAAAAAAGTAAGTTTTTTTTATATCTTAAGGGTCCTTAAACTTGAACACGTCTCTCAAACGTACGTTATCTTTCTAGGTTAAAAAAATAACGTTATCCATCTTGTTTAAAAAAAACATAGTTTTTTTAAAGCTGCTTCTTAATTTGGGAAGGAGAGGGTTAATTTATAATTTATTTAATAATTTGGGAAAAATTTAAACAACGTGACTACAGGACGAACAAGGCGACAGCTGTTTCGATTATACCTTGTAAATCTCTTCAAAGCCTTTTCTCCCGGGGTTGGGATTTGAACCCGCACTCCTACGATGGTTGAAGTGTTACATACGCATTCAGCCACGTCATGCCTTAGTTGTTGTAAACTTTATCCCAATTGCTTTTTGCTGCATATTTTATTCTTTACACAGTACATACTTTGTATGTAATCATGTGTTAAAGCTATGCTTTTTGTTGGTGGCGGTTTGAAAGAAACTGGTATTTTTGCTTTTGTTCTATTTATAGAACTACAAAGAATTAAACAATGTTGTATATTTGTATGAATTAAGCGGGGATTTCCCCTGTGGCCGATGTCGGTATCAAATAGATTTTATTGCACTGAGTGGTATGTGATAAAGGCGAGACAGCCTCCATTTCCACTCTCGAGACCTTTTCTGTGGACGTTATACCCAGAGCAGGTCTGAAAAGCAGATCTTGCCGTGAGTTTAGTCTCTTGAATAACAGCAATGCGTAAGTCGTGATCTTCCCAGTTAACCCATTACAATTAGACTACAGTATTCTGAAGTGCAACGGGAACGAGATTCGAGGAGTTGATAAGCGCAATACAAAGCTTTAAAATTTCCGCAATCGCTTTCAGTTGGAATATGCATACAAAAAATTAGTTGACGAAATTTGATAAACATTGTCACTTATATTTTTGTATTCTCAAGAGTATGTATGCACTTTGGTTAATTTGCAATAAAAAAAATTTGCAAAATTGCGTGAAGTATAAAAGAGATGGTACATAGTTTCAATCGAAGGTATTCTCAAAATAGGTAGTATGAACAATGATAAGCTGGCAACTTTATTATTAAGCTTTTAACTTAAGTAGACACATAATTTAGATCTCTTTTATACCATTCTCAAACCCATCAAAGGCACAACAATTTTACTTTCACCAGAACGCAGCAAATAAAATGTTATCACGTAGATCAGTAAAAATATTTGGTAAGTTTAACTTACATTCGCTTGCATGGCACGTGCATACTTACACCTTCATTTTTACGACAAGCAACTAACTACATACATAAACACATCTACCTGAATATTTATGCATATCGCACGTTTTCAAGCATGTTTGTATGTATGAGTGTACATAAAAGTAACAATACTTCTTTGATGTGTACTTGGCCTCGTTCCAACGTCATTGTTTTTTGTTCTATATAACGTGCGCCAATGTGACGGCAAAATAATGAAATCCATTTTCTCGCATTTATTTATGTTGAAATGAAAATTTGTATTAACAACTCATCGTCTGTAAGTAAAGACGCAAATATGCAGCGAAATTCTTTAAAATGCATTGACAAAAGCTTTGCATCACTTTCATTTGAAATGCAGCCAAACTTAATGCGCGTGAAAGTTTAGCGCCCACGATCTAATAAAAAGCTCGAGTGGCGATTTCGGATACCCTTTATGAAATATGTTTCACTAGTGTAGGCACCCTATCGATGGTGTGAGGGCTTAGCCGAAGCCCACAGCACCCGAGTGTATGGCTGATCGGTATAAGGAAGCTCACCGTCCAAATGCTGGGTCCCTGTAATTCACAAGCTTATGTCCAACATCAGCAACACTTATTGCAGCCCTGGCTGCAGCTTTAAAGTATTGCGTTTAGTGCGAGGGAAGGGGTTCTTCGAAGGGCCCCACTTATTTGCACCCTCGCCAATCGCTGCGCTACACTAGCCCAGAATGCCGTAGAAGAGAATCGGCTTGACCACCATTTCTTATAGCCAACTAATCGTTCTTGAAAAGATCACTCATCGGGTGCTAATTGCCCAAGTCAAGCATTATATCCGACCGTATTTCAACAGAGTCTTCTCGATACTGGGCCACATCGGCAATAAATGGTTGCTGTTAACACATTAATTATTCATCATGAGGGCTGTTCAAAAATTTTTATATTGAAGTGCACATCACAAACATATAAAAAATTATATGTACACTGAATTTTTTTTAAATTGAAAAAAAAAAAAAACAAGTATTTTAAATTTTTAAATCATTTTGATGCTCTCTTTATGAAAAAATGTTGAATTAAAATTTTTCCCAGTACTGCAATGTATTTGAAACATTTTTTGTTCTCAATAAAATTTGAAAAGATATCATACCGAAATGCCTTGGCTTCATATGGAAGTGCTGTTTCTTTGCACTTTCATATGAACTTCAGGCACTTTCATATGAATCGAATTTTTATGTGGGGATATATGTGAGTGCTGTGAATATTTTTTTACACCAAAAACAAAACTGCTATAAGTATATCGGGGTTGAGCAGACCAGTTTATCATTAATTCAATATAAGACCCGCTGAACTTGCCTGGCCGGTCATTCAGTAGTGTTATAAAATGAATTACAAAGAGTTTAGAGTAGCAAGCTAAAGAAGATAAAAGCGCTAAATGCGATGCTTTAAATTCGGGCAGCGAATTTTGTGATTTTTGTGGGTTTGCAACAACATTTTTTTACGTGTATGATCAAACCCAACAAACATTGTTTTGAGTATTAATTCGATTAAAACAAATGGAATAATCGTACATCGTCGTTTATTCGAATAATTTCTCGGTGTCGATTCTCGAATATCGTTTAGCAGCGGTTATTCGAATGTTGAAATATACATAGATACACTTTAAGCATAAAAATTCAACATTTTTCATTTTAAAATAAATATTCCTATTTTATACTCCAGAGCAGCAGTTGCAATGGAAATTATGCTCTGCTACTTCTCCGGCTTTGAATATGAGTAGAGTATAGAGCAGAGCACTCTAGTTTCTCAATCTTTACAAACGCCTCCTATCTGCCTCACCCGATTTCCCTCTCTTGTTTCATTTAACCTCTATACTTTTCCAGTTTATCTTAATTATCATGATTAATTAGCGCTTAACCGCCTAAGCGAGTTTGGCCGTTTCATAACAAGTAACGCAAGCTATCCGTGTTTCGCAATAGCTGACGCCAATTGGGAGCACCAAGGAAGGTCAGTTCTTCTTCCACTTGCTTCTCTCAACTCAGTAGAGGTCGCCTTCTTCTTCTGCTTCCAAACTACACTCTCGACTGAAATACTTCATTGTCCAGAGCGTTTTCGTCATTCCATTTACTTTAATTGGCCCACTGAATTTTGCAATCCCTTTCATTCTTCCACAAACCTTCCCCCTTTTCCTTTAAATCGTCATGCTTTCACTTTTATCTGAGTCCAACTCACACTCTCCCTATTACTCTTAATCTTATCCTTATGTTAACCTCTTTTAAAACTTTTTATCAAGGCATTACCCTTATTCTTAATTTTACGCTCATTCACTCTCTTTATCTTCTTCTCTTTGCTTTTCTTCGACTTCCCTAAAACTTTTCCTATTTGTACCTCTCCATTTCCTCTTTTCATGCAAATTTAATATCCTTACGTGGAAATTTATCTCGATTGCCTTTTTTCCGTAAATTTCACTTAAAAATAATAATAAATAAAAATTTGAGATTCATACCTGGGTGAAAAACAATTTGATTGATATTTTTTTTAAATAATATTTTATTATACTAGTGAAAAAATAACCTTCCTTTATATAAAACTGTGAAGTTGGGCACCGTTGGAATCGCCGAAAACTTTTATTTTTTCAAATGGCATACAATTTTTTTTACGGAATAAACCGAAATAAAGTGAGTTACTTACCACTCTATGACTCAACCTATGTTGATGATTTTTGGCCCCTGACTCCAGATTTTGAGGGTATATCTAAATTTTGAGTACACCGTTTTTGTATACTTGCCTCGACCTACAATTTGAGGTGTGTCTAACTTGCATGTGTACTTATTTCTCATTTAGTGAATTTTTCCTACAGGGTATATTCATTTGAATAAAAATAAAACTCTTCATTCAAGCGATTATTTTAAAGCGTACTGTTTTGGAAAAGTTCGCCAACTATCAAGAGATGACACCAAAACAGTGCAACTGCTTTGATTTTATGACCCCACGTCAATAAACGAAACGTTTTCAAATAAAAAAAATTATAGCACACGATAGGAATTTTAAGTGCGATTGATAAAGCAGCAAATTCTCATTTATAGCTGAAAAACACGTGTTTACCAACGCTATAGCTAAATTATTTGCATTTGATATTTGTTTATACAGAAATTGAATGCGGGCGGAGAAAAGCTGTATAGAAACTTGGGGGATTTGTTTTTTTTTTATTATACTCAGTTGAGCAGAGCTCACAGTGAATATTAACTTTAATTGGATAACGGTTGGTTGTACAGGTATAAAGGAATCGATATAGATATAGACTTCCATATATCAAAATCATCAGTATCGAAAAAAAATTTGATTGAGCCATGTCCGTCCGTCCGTCCGTTAACACGATAACTTGAGTAAATTTTGAGGTATCTTGATGAAATTTGGCATGTAGGTTCCTGGGCACTCATCTCAGATCGCTATTTAAAATGAACGATATCGGACTATAACCACGTCCACTTTTTCGATATCGAAAATTTCGAAAAATTGAAAAAGTGCGATAATTCATTACCAAAGACGGATACAGCGATGAAACTTGGTAGGTGAGTTGAGCTTATGACGCAGAATAGAAAACTAGGAAAATTTTGAACAATGGGCATGGCACCGCCCACTTTTCAAAGAAGGTAATTTAGAAGTTTTGCAAGCTGTAATTTGGCAGTCGTTGAAGATATCATGACGAAATTTGGCAGGAACGTTACTCCTATTACTATATGTATGACTAATAAAAATTGGTGAAATCGGAGAACGACCACGCCCACTTTTTAAAAAAAAATTTATTTTAAGTCAAATTTTAAAAGAAAAGTTAATATTTTTAAAGTGTATAAGTAAATTATGTCCACATTCTACTACAGTAATGATATGGTGCAACAAAACACAAAAATAAAAGAAAATTTCAAAATGGGCGTGGCTCCGCCCTTTTTCATTTAATTTGTCTAGAATACTTTTAATGCCATAAGTCGAAACAAAATTTACCAATCCTTTTGAAATTTGGTAGGGGCTTAGATTCTAGGACGATAACTGTTTTCTGTGAAAAAGGGCGAAATAGCTTGAAGCCACGCCCAGTTTTTATACACAGTCGACCGTCTGTCCTTCCGCTAGGCCGTTAATACGATGACTTGAGCAAAAATCGATATATCTTTACTAAACTCAGTTCACGTACTTATCTGAACACACTTTGTATTGGTGTAAAAAATCACCGAAATCCGACTATAACCACGCCCACTTTTTCGATATCGAAAATTACGAAAAATGAAAAAAATGCCATAATCATATACCAAATATGAAAAAAGGGATGAAACATGGTAATTGGATTAGTTTGTTGACGCAAAATATAACTTTGGAAAAAACTTTGTAAAATGGGTGTGACATCTACCATAGCAAGTAGAAGAAAACGAAAAAGTTAGGCAGCGCGATTTCAAAAGCCCTTGGAATCTTGGCAGGAATACAGTTCGGAATATTACATATATAAATAAATTAGCGGTACCCGACAGATGATGTTCTGAGTCACCCTGGTCCACATTTTGGTCGATATCTGGAAAACGCCTTCACATATACAACTACCACCAATCCCCTTTAAAAGCCTCATTAATACCTTTAATTTGATACCCTTATCGTACAAACACATTCCAGAGTCACCCCTGGTTCACCCCTATGGCGAGGTCTCAAAAAGACGTCCACCTATAGAACTAAGGCCCACGCCCTTTTAGATACTCATTAACACCTTTCATTTGATACCCATGTCGTACAAACGCATTCTAGAGTCACCCCTGGTCCAAGTTTACGGCGATATCTCGAAAAGGCGTCCATCCATAGAACTAAGGCCCACGCCCTTTTAAAATACTCATTAACACCTTTCATTTGATACCCATATCGTACAAACAAATCCTAGAGTCAGCCCTGGTCCACCTTTAAGGCGGTATCCCTAAATGGCGTCCACCTATAGAAATATGGCCCACTCCCCCTTAAAATACTCTTTAATACCTTCCATTTGATACACATGTCATAAAAACACATTCCAGGGTTACACTAGATTCATTATCCTACCTGGTGATTTTCCCTTATTTTGTCTCCATAGCTCTCAACTGAGTATGTAATGTTCGGTTACACGCGAACTTAGCCTTCCTTACTTGTTTTTGTCTTTATATTAGCTCGGTTGAATGTTTGACCACATTTTCAATACTAATCCTGCAATCGATTTTTAAGTAACTACTTGAGCTACAAACGTGAAACTTCACATTTAGTTTAAGACACCGAGACAATGCAAAACGGGGAAAATCCGTTAGGTGGCGCAGGGATCGAAATAATTAAATAAGAACTTAAACCGGCTCTTAGGTAATTTATCGATTAGCTAGAGACTTGAAATTACAAAGTTCATTCAGAGGCCGATGAAGGTATAAAACACATAACAGAAAGTTTCGCTAGAGGGCGCATGGATCGAGATTTTTAGAAAAATCGTACGGAACGGAGGGAATTTTGCTATCGATTTTTAAGTAACTTCTCATTTTGCTACAAACGTGAAACTTCACTGATAGGTTAAGACACCGGGGTAATGGAACAAAAGTAGAAAGAAGTTCGAAATAATTAGATAAGAATTTGAAAATTTGGAATTTTGTGAAACTTGGAAATTTCAAACTTAATTCAGAAGCCGATGACAATATAAACATATTAAAAAAGTTTCGCTGGGGGCGCACGGATTGAGGTATTTAGACGGGACGCGAATCTTACGATCGATTATTATACTATATTGAGCTTCCACAGTTCACAAAATACAAGGGTGTACGGTGGATAACGCAGTGGTGAATATAGGATCCGCACTTTTCGCCAAAGACCGGGCCTACATAGCACAACAAAATCTTTGAATGGTCTCGGTATAGAAGAGCTCGAAGCGCCAAACTAATGGGAAAAATACCATGTAACGAGAAGGCTATGCCCGAAATAGAGCGTTTGCGGCAATTAGAATGCCCAAGAGAAAATAACATGTTGTGAAAGCTTTTTTACAGTGATAATGAAGCTGCCTTCAATTGATAAAATACAAGTATGATTCGCATTTATTTAAAAAACTTACTTAAAGCAAACTAAGAACGTAGCGGCTTGAAACGAACAAGTAAGACCGAAACAAGGTATTGCTGTTACAACAACAACATCAGCGTATGATAGCCCAGCCGGCCTATATGCCATTTACAATTTCAAGCGGGGTGATAAAATACAAGCTCAAGTATGATTCACAATTCGTTAAATAAATAAATCCAAGTCCCCGATTTGAAGCAAACCAAAAAGATTGTGGCGAGGAAACGAACCAAAATATTGCTGCAACTATACCACACAGCGAATAATAGCTTAATATTTATATTTTACTGCTATGAAATCTACTCTAACAGGCAAGCGGCTATAAAGGCATTGTGCTCAACTACAGTGCGATCGAGGGTGATCTGGGAGTGCCTGATCTCACTTGCGATTGCATCGAATTATTTTACAATTAAGATTATCTGGGTCCAGGGCCATAGTGATATTCTGGGTAATTATCAAGCGGATCTCTTAGCCCGAATCGGCTAAGCAGCTGTATGGAGGATGATGAGGTGGAATCACCAAATCACTTTATGCTTGATTGCCCAACTTTTGCCAGAACTAGGCGAAAGTATTTCGGTCGCGACTCACTTGGATCTCCCGAGGAGCTATCCAAGGTTGAGATCGGGATCGTTCGGAACTTTATCGTTGCTATCCACCGATTCTCTAAGTAGTTATATCTACGTCACCGTTATGTAGTCCCCCTATCAGGAAGCTACCACCCACCCTAACCTAACATTTGAAATTTTTTAAGCTTCGAAATGCATTAGTGAGTGTGTATGTGTACAATTTCAAACATGAGCTTTTACGTATGTTTAAACTAATGCAAGTATGAGTTGAAAGCAATAATTTTACGAGTAAGCAAGCCACATACTCACTTGTAACAATCCAAGCTTGGCATATATGAAAAATTTTCAAGTAGCTTTAAATTTAATGTAGACGTAGAAATTGTAAAAATATTTATGAGAGATAAAAATATTAAATTGAAGCGCACATTATAGCGCTATATCTTAGCGAAAAAGAGATTTGTATAAATAGAATTTTACTTTCTAAATTGAATTATAACATTAAATTGGAAAACACTAAAATTTAAGACTTTTCGCGAACAGCCTTCTTGAATACTTGCTCATATTATTATCGTTTCTATATCACATATTGGCTTTGGATGTATACTGTAACGAATTCGTTGCCTCTTGTACTTCAATCTTAGATGTAATCTGTGTCGACATTTCTGAAATACGCGTTTCCTGTGCTTCCATCTTCGATGTTGTTTCTGACGACATTTCTGAAATACGCGTTTCCTGTGATTCCATCTTGGATGCCATATATGTCTTCTGTTCTTCCATCTTGGATGTTATTCGGTTCTCCTGGGATTCTAGTTGAGATGACATTTGCGACGACATTGATGTTACTGTCGATGTTTGTGCAGATATTGCAGCCAATATCATGTTCAAGTCTGTGCTCGTAACTGTTTGCGATGTTTAATTTTTCTCTTCAATTTTTGTTGTCTCCTCGCCCTCAGGAGGAAAGAAGTATTCTTCCAAGTTAATTCCCTCTAATTTCATTGCCCTTCGTAGTCGTGCCTGAAGTTCGAGTTTATTGCTGGTTGTATTCAATCCACGGCTCTCCAACTCCTTCTTCAGTTGCTGGATTTTCAATTCACCGAAGTCTTCGGAATTTATTCAACAATTCTTCTTCTGACACCAATTGTAACGAATTTACTGCAATTCCCTTTATTTGCAACCTTCTGCTAACGTTCGAATCACTAAACTGCTGAATAAATAACTCCACTATTCAATAATGCAAAATGGCCTTTATTAAAGTACTTCAGAATAACACTACTATTGCTCGCCAGATAGCGTCTTAAGTCAAACTGTTTGTCGTGCCTCTAATCCTGCTGCCTTTTGTACTCTGAGATTTCTCGTTCGCATACTTCTAGGCACTTTCATTTCTAGAATTGACTTGTTAGTTATCTACTATAAAATTACAATTACAGATGCACGTGTATAGCTTCCCAAATGCGCGTGTATGTGTGAGCGATACTTGCACAAACCATTGCCTACTTTTGGGAGCATCTCAGATATATGCATGTGTTTTTGCGTTTTCTCTCCGCTGCTTGTATGGACATATGGGTAGACATAATGATTCATTTGTTGATGTGCATACAAGTCACTGCTCAGCATCGGCTTAGAGATGATAGTATCCCTTAGTGTTGCTAATATTCGTCACAATACCTATAAATCTGCTGTTCATGTGATGTCATATGTGCTCTTTATTGCTGTGTGCATGTGTGTGAAATGTCGTCCACGCTCTTTGTCACAGAGTTGTTCGTAGCTGTTTGCTGTCTCATTTGCTTACATTTCGGTTGTTGTTGTGCAGCATTTATTTATTTAGCGGTATGGTGATGCTTCAAAATGGCTAATATACGCTACAGTATATAAAATTTTAAGCAAGAAAAATACAAAATTTATTATCGTTGTTGTAATAACAATAATCAAATCTACCATATATAAAGAAATCGAAATTATTCGCGCTCACTTCACACATACGGTTATTCTCTTTCGTTTAGTAGTCGCTGGACAAGTAGGGTAGGAACATCGGAGGAAACTATTGTTTATTTGGGCATTTCCAAAAGATATTTTGCAAAAAAAACGTTAATGCTCAGGATATTTTAGTTGCTAGAAAATATTTTCTTTAAATTTTTTGTTAGACTCAAACAATTAAATAGAATTTGTATGGCATATTTACGAATTATTTTTTGAGAGTCCTACCTCGTTGCGATGATTTTACTCACTAATGCAGCCACATTTTCAAGTTTGTTGATCACTGCATTAAAGCAACAAAGATGCTTGTATCATCCCCTTCATTCTTCCAAAACGCTACGCACTGAAACATATTTAATTACTGCTTTCAACTTTTATGCTATATAAATTCATTTTGTATTTGGCGCCATTAAATTACCGCATGCACACACATTTTCTACTATGCTACATGTTAACTTGCCAACAACAGCTGCCGGTATTGTACTACACCATGTCTGTTGCAATTTTTCATTCGGTCGCACATTTGACAAAATTACCCGCTAAGAATAGCAATAAGTGTCAAATATTGACGTCAGTTCCCGGATTTAAGTTTAATTTCTTAAATGCTGTTGGTGCTGTTTTTGTTTAGCCTACTTTCAGGGAGACCGCCCTTGAGATACAATTTTCCAGGTCTACCATATTTCCGATGCTTCCGTGCCAAACCAATTTATGCATCAAGTTAAAAAAGTTAGATTTCTTAGCATACCGCCCTTTCTTAGTTTGCCTCTGGTATCCATTTTAAAAACTGAGCCAGATCTTAAAGTTACATTGAAGACCCCATTTCTGGTCTTATAGTCGATCCAGGCAACTATAGAGTCTTGGGTTCGTGTGGTATAAGTGACCCGAAGATGGCCTCCGTTTGAGCGTTGTTAAAGGCACCCTCAATGTCGAGAAAGGCTTCCAGGTCGAACGACTTTTTAACACGCTTATATAAGCTTCACTTGTATATATGCTTGTTTGTAATTCTATAGGCTAGGCGCGCAAAGGAGGGTTTGATCCATCTAGTGGCAATTATTGAAGATTTGCGGCAGTGGTTAAATAACGCGCTACAAAACGAGAACCTCTATGCTTCGGTGCTACCAACATCAAATAATCAAGTGGATTGTAGACACTAAGACGGCAACATGCTTGCCTATTTATTAGCTTTTTTTAACCTATACTAGAAGACCCGGCAGACGTTGTCCTGCCCTAAATTTGGCCTATCTGCATACATTTTAATAAGCTTTTTCCGTTTGACTCTGCCCTCCCCTCTCTTCACTTTTTCCTAATCCTGTTATTCACTCTCCCCTCCGTCTTTTTTGCTTCATCTATCTCCATCTTCGTCTCATTCTATCTCTTTCTCAATCTCCTCTCCTTCTCTTTTCTCTGCTCTCAATTTCTTCTCATTCTTCTGCATCCCTTATTGCCTGTCCCAGAGGATGGTATGTATTTTATTCCAGTCCCAGTTCCAGTGCCACCCCGAGTCTTAGTCCGAGTCTCAGTCCCAGTCCTAGTCCTAATCCCAGTCCCAGTCCGCCTCTGGATAATATATTACTCTGTACTAAAGCACTTATCAAGAGCTTTCATTTGATATCCATATTCTATAAACACATTCTAGGGGTACTCGGGTCAACGTTTCGGCCTATATCGCAAGACCCTGTACGTCGATCGCAACCAAACCTATGTAGTAACCACCTCGTGAGGTTTACGCAACTTGTGTGAAAGTTTGAACAAAATCGACCAACGCATCTCTTCAAACATCGGTGACCAACTAACACACATTTTAGCCTTTCTTTTTATATATATAGATTTTTATTTTTCACAATTCACTATAATATTAAAACGAAATGTAGATTTTCGTTGCTTTTGAAATTCGGCTTAAAAATTTGCACATTGCATAACTAAAGACTCTCCTGAATTGAAAAAAAGTGTCATAGTACCTCTAAATCGCGGGCCCCTTTGCTATACCTGATATCATTCGCTATAATATTTTTTATTGATAAGCACGTTGTTTAATTAAACACCAAACAATTACACGGAAGTTTATCCGCACCCCTGAAAATATGAGTGCCGGTGCGTATACGTAACATTTTATTATTACGTATAAACAAATAAAAAATTTGCAATAAAATAATATTGCGACTATAAGCTGAGACATATCCTATCCTATATATCAAGTTAGATCAAACTACATACGGCGTGTAAAACAAATTCAAAATCGGTTCAGTAGTTTAGGAGTACATTGGCCTCAAACATAGCGACACGTGTTTTTAATATATTAAGATTTACATTATTCTCGTAAGAGCTAAATTCAAAAAAATAATGTAGAAGAGTTCAGTTATTTCACTAAGTGATAGAAAAACTGGTACCTTTGGGAAGCCCATTGTATTATATAGCGATGAGTTTTATTGTAAGTCATATAAAGTTAAATGAAGTTGTAAATCTGCCCTGAAAGAGATTTAATTTCACAAACGACATTTTAATATTTGACTGAAAGTTTTACTTAGCTATCGAACAAAACTAAGTGGTTAATGGCAGTGTTTTTTACACGTATATACGTCTACGTTTGCGCGTAAAAAAACGCCTATCCTCACTTAGATAACCCTTAGGATACCTATCTAGCGGCAACTAGCTGCAGAACATGTTGTACCGAAAAGCGGAGACACACATATTTGGTTGTCATAGTGTACAACCTATAGCTGGATCGGTTGCGGTGAATAGCGGAGACACTATTTGTAGAGTTAATACATAGAGGGGAAACATAGACACATATTTCAATTACATCTGAGTATAATGCGTATAGAAATTTAGGAGTACTTATTTTCTGCGCACCAATTTCAAAAGAGTAGATAAAGTTTAACGCTTAGCAGTCCATATGAAGTTTAAGCGTAAACAAATATAGATGTAAAAGGAAACACAGCTAATATTTCTTTAAAAATCGACACACTTCTCTGAATTTTCAAGTCTGAACACTGAGTGCATTTAAATATGCTTCACTTACCTAAGCAGCTGCCAATTTAGAAAACTTGGCCCAAAAATTGTACGTTTTATTTATGCCTGGTCCGCTGCCAACTAAAACAAAGCTCGTAGAAAACTTAGTAAAAAAACTTACTGTGCTTACAAGAACGCAGCGGATTTATATCCGGCAAAGGACCACCAGTATCGCTAACACTTTCCAGAACGATATAGGCACTATCGCTGCAACAACAATAAGAGCTCAAATCTGAACAAAGTATAGAATAAACAAGAATTCACTCGGCTCTATGACTCGTCATTAAATTATTTCTTCACATTTTTTTTGTTGCTTAGTTAATGAAATTAAATTTTTTCTGAATAATTTTGGGTTCTATACAAAACCTCATGTGGCAACCATATAAACAATATATCTCTTCCATTCACACATATTGTTTGTGCGTATTTGTCTGCTAATTTGTGCTAAGTACTCGGCCTGTAGAATAACAGTATGGCAGCATGGCAGGTTTGGTTATTGATAAATGGCCAACTTATCATATCAGCTGTGTAAAGCTCTGTTATGTCTTTGACATTTGCTTAGCGGCAAAGTATCGATGGGAGCGCATATGAAAGCTTAAGCTAAGCAGCGTCCTATTGTTCGTGTTCAAAAAAATTTTGTTAGTTTTACTTTGTTGTTAGTTGTATTGTTGTTAGCCCTTCATTGAGTTAAAGAAATTTTCGCATATATGGTTGATTTCACTCAAATTGGAGTTTGTTTGGTTTTTCACCTTCTTCAGTTTAGTCGTGAATGACACCTGCCGATGGCAAAGGCACAGTTCTCACTCATCTTTTCAGCTGGTAATTGCCATTGGCATAGTTTTGCTCTTTTTGTTGGCATTTGAATGAAATTCCATAAAAGAAAAAGCTATATATGTACGATGTATGTACTTTGTTTATAATAACAATAATATTTTGTCAGAGGTTCCTCTTCAATTTACGGCATGCTGTTTTTTTAATTTTTTCTATACATATACTTTGTGGTTTTCGAAGTATCCGAGCAAAATTTGCTGAGAACCTGTAAACGGGCGACGCCGGTTTCAGAAAAATTTCCATAAATATTTTGGTGTAAGTTGACTGCTTTGTACTGCGCTTATCCGGAAATAAACCAATCCTATAAGCTGCCAGATCACTGAAGCGTTTTCCAGGCGGAATTAATAACCGTAACCAAAGCAGTAGAAACACTGGAAGAAAATAACTTAAACTGTAGTCGCGCCAACTTTTTTATTGACTGCCAAGTAGCAATAAAGTCAATAATAATACATAACACAGCATCTGAAAGTGCGTAAATGTGTAAGCATTCCCTGGAAAGAATCGGGATAGGAAGAAGTATATATTTTATTGGGTTCCAGGATCTATGGAAATAGATGGGAATGAAAAGCGGACGAACAAGCAAAAAGGGCGCAACACTCGAAGCTTGCTCCGTAAATGTTCCAACTAAAAATAAAAAAAAATAAATGTAAGGCGCGATAACCTCCGAAGAGATCCAAGGCTGAGCTTCTCTTCCAATTTGCGTCGTGCTCCTCTTGCTTTTCCCTACAAATTGGCCGGACGGGACCTGCATGTTTTATGCCGGCTCCGAACGGCATCTGCAAGGCAGATGAGTTTTCACTGAGAGCTTTTCATGGCAGAAATACACCCGGAGCGCTTGCCAAACACTGCCGAGGGGCGACCCCGTTAGAAAAATTTTCTTCTAATTGAAAAACCTTATTCCTAAAATTTTGATGTTGCTTTGCCTGGGGTGTGAACCCAGGGCATACGGTGTGGTAGGCGGAGCACGCTACCATCACACCACGGGGGCCAACTAGATAGGGCGAAATTAAAATAACGTGAGAGGTGCACATATCTACTAAGCGGAAAAGGTGGGGACCAAAGCGCGGGTCTGCAAAGGGTCGAAATCCTGTGTAGGTCTTACAACCTTAAGCTAACAAAGTTACCCCTACCATTAAAGAGAGGAAACTGTAAATTTATGAGGGGTATTATGACTGACTTTCTGCCTTCTGGCGTCACGTGCCTTCAAATTAGGCTTGGTCAGTTATAGCAGACGTATGAAGTGCGGGTTCGAGGAGGAAATAATTGAGCACGTTCTGTGCCCGCGCCCTGAGCTTTCCAGGCTATGATCTCAGCTATAAGAAGTGGTACAGCTTTTAGTAACAGCAAATGGCATAGTTCCTAGAAAGCTTCTTGTATTTGCCAAGAGGATGGAATTATTCTATAACATGGGTCCTGGTTTTTGAGTTTCGTCGTTAAAAAACTCTTCGTAAAACTACGGACTCATTCAGTCTATGTGAGGTCCTCATGGACCGACCAGTTCACCCTAACCTAGCCTGTCACATTACTTGAATTTAGGACCCTTGCTTAGTTTGGCGACTTTCTACACCACTGCGGCGGGGTATTTATTTTTTTTTTTTAAAGAAACGTAAACCCTTGGGATCAGGGTCATTCATGTGGAAATTATTAAATTCCTATAGAGTTTTATTATTATTATTAACATCGAATGATTATTGTCGAGTTATCTGTTTGTTATCGGCTTATTACATCCGGCTTATTACATCTGGCTTACAGGTGTCTCATCGAAGTCATAGTGAAGTTATATCGGTATCTGTTCCATAAGAAACCGACAAATAGTGGATAACAAATCGATAACACGACGATGACAAATTTATAATACTCCGATAAAAATTGAAATGTTTTTTAATAATAGATCGATAATTATTTTTTAAAAATCGATGAATTTCGATGATAAAAGGAAAAATTTTTGATAAAAACCTATAACATGCCGATATCAAATTGGTAATAAACCTGTAACAAATTGGAGACTATTCGATATTGAATCGATAAATCTTTGATAACAAATTGATAATTTGTCGATAATATTTTGGTAGCATAACGATAACTTTTCAATAAGTAATCTTTACCTTTCCAATAACCAACCGAGAAATCGTCGATAAAAAATCAAAAGCTTGCTACTAATTTTAATAATGATAAAATTTAAAACGAATCGTTAATTGACGTACAAAAAAAGTACGCGAGTTTAATTACCTCCGGGGAGATTTAGGTCTACATTTTTTATGCCAACTCCGAACGGCAGCTGCTAGGCAGAAGCATTTTTAATGAGAAGCCTTTCATAGTGGAAATACACGCGGAGTGTTTGCCAAACCACTGCCGAGAGGCGACCGCACTTATTGCTAATTGTAAAAGGGTTTTTCCCCTCGCCCAACAGCTTCGGTGTAGTAGGAAGAGTATGCCACCGCCACATCATGTCATCTGTTATACAGAAGAAAACGATGATATCTTATAATCTTGAGCGTAATTAGATTTTATAGATCAAGCCCAAGCTGATTTCAATTTTTAGGCTTACAAAAAGATAAATGAAATTTAAAGACACAATATTTCTAACTGTGATTCCTGCTGGGTAGTTCACTTTAAAGCTCAGCTCGTAAGCAACGCCTAAAAGTATGCAACCGAAAAACCTACCAGTTCAATTTATTTATAGTGACTCAAATATTGCGGTAGCCATCTATATAGTTGAATTTATAACAACAGTTTGGTTTGTTGGCTAGGCCACGTTTTACGAAAGAGACAGAGATCTTCAACACACTCCAACAGCAGCAGTATAGAGCCTTCATTCAATTGTTACCTTCACCATGAAACTTCTCTTGATGCTTAGTGTTATGGCAGATTAATGTAATGATGCGGACTTATTCATTGTATGTGAGGTCCTCGTGAACCAGCCAGTTCAACCTAACCTAACCTAAGGCTTATGTATTTACTGGAATCAGCTAAAGTCGACCAGCTTGTTGAGCCCAATGAGAAAAAAGATAGGTTATTAAGAAATAAACTTAATTATTTTTATATACGATGCACACACGCCAAATATAATTATACAGTAATTATACATCAAATGTCGTTTAAAATCTCTGTATAAATTGTTTACTTGAAAATAGCGAGTTCAACAAACTTTCAAGCTCTGCATGTGCTGTTTAAGAGCTGAAACGTAAAAGTTAAGTAATTGAGCGGGTGCAATATAGAACGCATAAAGCGTGCAAGAGATTAGCCTGTATCATGTTAATTATTTCATTATTGATGATGATGATGATGTATGTTTTATTCCAATTAGATATGTTAAGTTTTGAATAAACAAGTAAGGGCGAGACTGTCCTCTGTGCCGAAAACTGTATGCCCTTTATGAATGGAGCTGGGATATATAAAATATATTCGACCGATTTCTTTGCTTTTCAGACAACGAAACATCTGGCGAAATTTGAAACTTATATCTCATTAACTGAACGAGAAGGGAACCCCCTACTTTGTGAAAAATCACTTGTAGGAAAGGTAATTGCTAGATTCCGCTGATCCCAAAAAATATTTAATCGGACATCCAAATGTACCCACTCAGCAAATTTTCCCAAGATATCTCAAAAATTTAGGGAAGAGTTTACGTTCAAACAAATAGATGGACAGACGAACATGGTTTAATCAAACCAGATCGTCATCCTGATCAATTCGGTGTACCTAATGGTGGGTCTATCACTTCTCCGTTCATGACTCACAATTTTGAGATTCGCGACCAACTTAATATACTATTTTGTTCTCATCGCAGGTATAAAAAGCCGTAGTAACAAGTACTCATGGAATTCGATGTATACACCTACAGGTGTTCGTTTAGAATATTAAAGTTTTTAAAATAACTGGAGCTCTTGGAGGGGTTGAAGTTTAACAGAAGTGATTATACCAGAAATAAAGAAAATCGAGCTATTTGAGAGGAGTTTAGTCAACTTCTTATAGGTAACAATCAATAACGAGACGTAAATGTTTTATTAATGGCTTATTGTTGTATTGTTATCGGTTTACCATCGATTTATGTAGCAGTTGTATGTGTATCTATTTCATAGCAAACCGACAACATGCCGATAAATATCTGGTAACATTCCTAAAACAAATCAATAACTTTTCTATAAAAAACCTAAAATTATCGATAAAAAATTTTATATTTCCAATACCAAATTGAAAAATTTTCGATAACAAATCGATAACTTTGAAAACATTTTTACCTTTTGATAGCAAATCTAAAACTTTTCAATAAGCAATCGAAAAACTTTCGTTAACAAATCAAAATTTAAAAAAAAATACTTCGGAAGCTTCACTTTTGAGGAGATTTAGGCCGAAACTCTTTTCCAAATTGCGTCCTGTTTCTTTTTAGTCTAGCGAACAACGGTAGTGTTCCGCACTACTTTTGTCGCCAAATTGATAACCTTTGATATGTAGAAATTAAACACAATCGGGTAAAGGATACTACGCTGTGGTACCTCCTGTTTAATTCTCCTAGGTTTTGAAGTTTCATTAAATTCGTTGCATCCCTTCCACCAATGTTCATCTCGGAGCAACTCCCTTCAGCTTGACTACTCCATACCCCCCTGCTCCCGGTATGTATTGAACACAACCCCGGTCCTACAATGTGTTTTTGCTGCATATACCGGACAACGATCTACCACAAGCGGTAATACTGTTATCAGTGTGTCACGTTCAAAAGATGGTTGCTCCGTTCGAGATGTTCTGGGCTAGTGCTCATGCCTGGCTCTTTTATACGCTTATCGGTTCTTGGTATTTGTTTTTATAAATTGGAATTCGGTGATTTTTTCATTACGAACTACACTGGTTCACAGCCAAAATGCACCAGAGACGCCACTATGAAATTCCTATCTAAAATCACTCCCTGATTCTGAAAATCAAGGTTATTTTTAATTCTATTGTAACGTTTTTGAGATATTTACGAATTACCGTTATTTCAAAAAAATAAAAAATTGAGTCCACTTAATCATATATATCTCAAGAACGATTTGATCAATTCCAAAACGGTTTGAAGGTAGGTAATAATATTTTCTATAAACTGTGCATACAACACTTTTTGCTAGGCCCTGCAGATTCAAAGATAACGAACAATCATTACGAATTTTTTCAATTTTTTTTGTAAATATTCCCATTTACCCTACAGGTACATATATGTTAGTATTCGTATATCAGTTAGTTTTTGCAGATTTTTTTGTTTTTTCTAAGCTCTGTTTTGTTACAAAAAAAATAAGCTTTCATTCAACAAAATCGATGGACTAATACAAAAATTATAAGCATTCAAGTAAATATATCCATTTAATACTTAGGTACCCTACTGGTACATATTAATATTCGCTAACTCACTGATATACGAATACTAAGATATGTGTACCAGTAGGGTACTTAAGTATTAAATGGGAATATTTACATGAATGCTTATAACTTTTGTATTAGTCCATCGATTTTAGTGACTGAAAGCTTATTTTTTTTTGCAATAAAACAGAGCTTAGAGAGAAAAGAAAAAATCTGCAAAAAACTAAATGGTGTTCGGGATCCTTCCTCGCAAAATACAAACTTTTTTATATTTTTACAAAAAAAAATTGAAAAAATCCGTAATGATTGTTCGTTATCTTTGAATCTGCAGGGCCTAGCAAAAAGTGTTGTATGCACAGTTTATAGCAAATTTTATTACCTTTTAAAAACGTCAAACCGTTTCTCAATTCGTTCTTGAGATGTATATGATTAAGTGGACCCAATTTTTATTTTATTTTCTTTTGAAATAACGGTAATTCGTAAATATCTCAAAGACGTTACCATAGAATTAAAAATAACCTTGATTTTCGGAATCAGGGGGGATTTTACATAGGAATTTCATAATGGTGTCTCTGGTGCAGAAAAAAAGTTGGAATTTTTGATCCAGTGCTATTAGCTAATTGGACATACATGTCGTATGGGCAACATCAATGCCGAACTAAGTTTGAGCAAAGTAGTGAAAGGAAGCTTAACACTTAATATTTCTGTTTTTTTTCATGTATCCTTGGGAATTATTTAGTTTGCCTTCCACATTAACGAATAACTAAAATTTCAATCTAAATATTTAAATGCTAAATTAAAGCGACTTTTGCCAACAAGTGCTACTTTGGACTGAAAAGGCAATTGAAAAGTAAAGTTCTCCTCACGAAGAATAATCACGGTGTACAAGTAACTTAGCGTACCTGTCCTACTATATGACACTGAAGCATGGAACATGACAACATCAGATGATATGGCCCTTGGAGTGTTCGAGAGCAAAGTTCTCTGTCCGAGAGGCCGACGACGAGTTTCGAAGTATGTATAATGATCCGCTGTACGAGCTTTACGAAGATGTGACGATAGTGAAGCGTATAAAAACCCAGGATTTTCGCTGGCTAGATCATGTTATGCGAATGAACAAAGACGCTCCGGCTATGAAAGTGTTTCAGTCGACACCGCAATTCGGAAGCAGAGGAAGGGAGAGACCTCCACTGTGTTGGAGCAGGCCGGTGGAGGAAGACTTGGCCACCTTTGGTGCACCCAATTTGCGTTGACGTGACTTTTTTTGTGGAATATAAACTTTAAACGAAACAAATCAGGAAAATATTTATAGTTTGGTAAGATCATTGAAGAGGATTCAGACTCAAAAAAAGAAAATATGTTTATTATCACCCAGCCACTCAATTTCCGTTCACTCAGGCGTATATACGCAAGCGAAAAGTCTGGTTAACGTAAAATGGAAACGATAAAAAAGGAAGCTTAGGCAAAAAAAAAAAAAAAAAAAAAATTAGAGCTTTGGGTTTTGTGTAGCGCAATGCATGCAATGCCCATTTCAGGACCAATTTTTTCAGTAACATCACTAACCAACAACTCCATCATCATATTTTTATTATCAGCAATGGCGGATACAACTCCACCAGCAATTGCGCAATGCAGCAACAAAATAACAGCAATTGCAAGTAAATATAATTCGGATAGGGTATTGTATATGTATTTGTAGCGGTCATTGAGGTTAAGGTGTTAGGACGGCTATTGTAAATGCTATTTGGCATTCATCTATTTCACGGACATTTATGTGAATAGAAGTATGTGTAAAAAGGTATATACATATGGAGAATTTCAGGCCAAGTGAAGCTAAAAATGGATTATGCACTCCTCTGAACTTTGAGCAGTTTTTAGTAGTCATCAAACATTTTTCTTTAATATCTTTTTAATTTTTATGCAGCAAATTTGGGGTAGATATTTATGGAATTTTGAGGGATTTTTTTCTTTAATAATTACGTATTCTGGGTAGCTTCTTCTTTTAATAAGTTTTTTTTGAAACTACGCACTTAATTTTTTGTGTAAAAAATATGACCCATCAATATTCGACTACGATATTAAGCTTCACATTTCCAACGTCACTAGCAGTAAAAGACCAAGGTCTAAATTTTTCGTGAGATATGGCGCTCAGAATTGCCACGGGATATCTGCTTATGTCTCCAGGACATCATCTACATTATGATGTGAGAATACTTAAAAGAAAGGAATGAAATGCCGAAAAACAGTTTCTGATTTGCATCCCCACCGAAATCTGATTGAAGAAGCCCCGCCTCCCAAGGACTTACGAGGTCATCTCCGTAAGCACTATGCAGAAATCTGGCACTTAAGAAAGCAGCCGTGTGAATAAAAGGAGCAAGGAAAGGACCCCAGAAACATCCAGGAAAAGTCGTTGGATTATTATGCCAACAATTTCCAAGTGAACCACGTTCTGAAAGACAAATACTCTGAATTCGATTTGAGGAACGCAACGTCACCAGGGAGACACGCATCACTCTAGCTCAACTTCTATCTGGATACTGTAATAGGTTAAACTGTCATCTATCTATAATCAAGAATATTTTCAATTGTTATATGGAACCAACGCCTCTAACACGCCTATCTCGTTGGTACAACCCTGCTAAGACACTAAGTTTCGTCGGAGTTAGAGGACCATTTGTGATTAATTGCATCTATTGCATGTGGCGAAGCACTACTACAAGGGCAAACACAACGGATAATCTACTAAAAGGTTGGTTTTGCATGGAAGGTTCCATACCATAATTTATGTACGCGCCTGTTTATACCCAGCTAAAAATGATATAAGTGGCTGTAGGCAATAAAAATACTATAGACCATAATTTTTTTAAGTGCGATTTGCTCTTAGTTTGTTACAGACGTATCTATTTTACATGTTAAATATCGGAAAAACTGTTCTTTCATGGAAGCGGACCAGGGCTGACTTATTCTAAAAAGCATTATTGATGCTGCGAAATGTTTAAAATTTGATACGTGATTACTTCTATGAATAGGTTGATATTTGATAAACTTTTCTTCCGGGAAGTGGGCTGACTTACTCTAAACAATATTTTTGCTATATCTTAAAGACGCTACTTTTTTGCTGGGTTATTAGGAATAATTTTTTCGGTAGTGAGTGGGCATGGGGGCGGGGGCTTGAATAAATACAGCGAAAGCGCTTAGAGGAAGAGGGTAAAGACTCTTTACTAAAGAGTGCAGAAGGCTATCGGGAGTCAGAAGGAGCGGAAGATGGTGAACGTATAGGGAAATTGAGAGATAGAGGAAGATAGGCAGAGAGAAGTATAAACAAAATTAAGGCAAAGAGAGAATGAAAAGATGTTAGAAAAAGCAAATTCTTAAACTTTTTTTTAGAAATTTTCAAACAATAAGAAATACTACAGCTATTTTCAATTTAACTTGGGTTATTTAAAAAAAAAAAAAAATTAGAGAAGTGGATGAGATATACAATAGAAATCAAAAATGGTATAAATTCAAGCTGAAAATTTTTAGAGTTAACTTTGAGAATTGTCAATTGCAGTGCTGACCGCGTAAACTGTGCATGTTGACATAGGATAAAATAATTTAAAAAAATTTAAATTTTTTAATTTATTTTCAAGTTTTTAGTCTTTATTTAATTCCCCTATATTTCTCATCCTATTTAGTTCATTTAGTGACTCATTATTACAAGGACTCTTTCCTGACAATTTGTTGTCCTCAATACATAATCATTCCAAAGACTTTACTCGGCCGGGACCACGTATGCTTGTCACTTTTGATGTCACTTCTACCGGACTGTATGTAATATTTGTTCGATACCTGCGCCACCTAGCGGCGATTTTTTCCTAGGTCGCTATCTACTCATGTTTGTATTTTGAGTTCCATGTATAAATTAAATCGAACCACAAATACGATTTTTTAATATCTCTATCCTTGCGCCACCTAGCGGTGATTTTTTAATATGTCGCTTTCTATTCATGAATGTAATATGTATTCCGGAGCACAAATAGGATTTATTTGAATATCTCGATCCTTGCGCCACCTAGCGCCGATTTTTTCGACCTATGTCGCCTTCTATTCATGTATGTATTTTATGTTCCAAATATGAGTCATATCGGACCACAAATAAGATTTTTTGAAATATTTGGATCCATGCGCCACCTGTCGTATTTTTTTCTTGTTATTGCATTGTCATCGGGTTCTGAACTATATTCCAAGCTTCAAGCATGTAGCTTATCGGGAAGTTACTTAAATTTTAATTACAAAATTCGTTCAAAACGGCCGGCTGGCCTGTCAAGTCAAGCTAAATAAAACCGTTTAAAAAAAGAAGCATGTGTACAAAGCACTCATGAAGTTCAATACCGTCGTCGTCTAGGAAACTAGTGTTTTATAGTTAACCAGAGCTCGCGTAGGGGATGAAGTTAAGTCATAACAGTGTTAGCTTCACCAGAAAGAAATTGTTTCGGGCTTTCTTAGAAAAGCTTTGTCGGCACCGACATGCTTCATTTTTATTATCGGTTTAGATGTATATAAATCGAGTTATTGTCGTCGAGGTTTTGATTTGTTTGCCTATCATCATTTTTGTCTTGTAATGAAAAGGTTACACATGTGTCACCAATTCGACGAGCCATCGTCAACAAATAGATAACATGCCAATAAAAATAAATGTATCTTTATTTTATATAAAGAAGTGGATAATATGCCGATAACAAATTGGTAAAACTCAAGTCTATAAGTTTCTGAATATAAATTGGAACTTATTTAATAACATACCGACAATATTTCCGTAAATAGCCTGCAAAATTTAGATAACATATCTATTAATTTTCGTAGATAAATCGATAACTTGTCGATAAGAAACTACACTGAAAGAAATGGTGCTAGTAAAATCAACAAATCTTTTCTGTTGTTCTTGACTTAACGGAGATTCGGTGAAATTGATCGAATTAGGGTTAATTCGACCAAGTTCTTTGTCATTCCAACAGAAGAGAAATTGGCGCCCTTAAGTTAACAAAATTCTGTAAAATTGACAGATTCCTAATCAATCTAACTGATTTTTTTGTTAACACAACTGAACTTACTGGTCATTTCAACAGCGATCAACAGTCAATACATTACCAAATTTCAAACAGAATTTTACGCTCACTGCGCTCTCTATTTTGGGTGGTGCCACTTGTTAAAAAAA
Organism: Eurosta solidaginis; assembly: GCF_040869045.1. NCBI lineage: Eukaryota > Metazoa > Arthropoda > Insecta > Diptera > Tephritidae > Eurosta > Eurosta solidaginis. The sequence continues at coordinate 242,461,251 of NC_090321.1, forward strand.
AACACCAAAACAAGAAAACCACCAAACCGAAAAAACACACAAAATGGGAAAACAACAAAAAACCTTTTTTGAATTTACTGTGCAAAAAGTTATGAGATACCGGGACATCTATTTATCGGGTAAATTTTGCAACTTCTCCTGCAAGCAAAATGCAAAATTGCGCTCTCTTTTTGCAAAAGCTTTGTTTGAACGAACAGGATTTTTCCAAAGTTAGTAACATTTTCTTCAAGATTTTACGAATTTCCACTCACGCGAACGTATCTAATAAGATAATAAAAAACATCCTTTTTTAATGTTGATGTTTCCGACAACATACAAGTTTGATTTTTTTTGGAATGGTTTCAACTTAAAGTGTTACGAAAATTAAACTTGCCGAATTACATGTAAAGTTACTGCAGTGGTGAATTACCTTCCTGCGATTTGATTCTTTACTTTTCTATAACTTACAAATTCTCTATTTAAAATGTTATGTCAAAAATTTATACTAAAAGTTTTGTCCGAAACAATCAGATGTGGCAACTACTTGCGAGATAAGAAATTGAGGATGAGCTGAGCTGCAACTGAAAGAATTGAGAAACAGTTTTGTGACTACTATTTTCATTTCTATTTGCAAAACGAAATTCAAAACTATAAATTAAATAAATTATAAAATATAAAATTTGGCGAAAGTGTGTTTAATAAAACAAAATAATAAAGTGTATAATGTTTAATTTGTGCCAGCATATTTGATATGCGCCCAATTGAAGTTCGGTTAGTAAGTGCCACCGTGGTGTGATGGTAGCGTGCTCCGCCTACCACACCGAATGCCCTGGATTCACACCCCGGGCAAAGCAACATCAAAATTTTAGAAATAAGGTTTTTCAATTAGAAGACATTTTTTTTAAGCGGAATCGCCCCTCGGCAGTCCTTCGCAAGCACTCCGAGTGCATTTCTGCCATGAAAAGCTCTCAGTGAAAACTCAGCTGCCTCGCAGATGCAGTTCGGAGTCGACATAAAACAAGTAGGTCCCGTCCCGCCAATTTGTAGGAAAAATTAAAAAGAGTACGACGCAAATTGGAAGAAAAGCTAGGTTTACACCTCTTCGGAGGTTATCGTGCCTTACATTTATTTTTTTTTTTGTCGCAACAACTTTTTTAGTTCATTTGACTACTAAAACGGTCAATTGCGGATCAACGATTTGTGCACAGTTGATTCAACATTTTGTTGCGATGGATAAAAATTGACAGAAATTTTGGTTGAATTGACCCGTATTTCGGTTGATGTTACTAGTCTTTTTCTTTCAGTGTGATAAATTATCGATTCGAAATCGAATTTAAATAACTCTCCAAAAAAGTTTAGAGTCCAAACTCAAATTTCTAACCATGTAATAAACTAAAATGCCTCTTTCAAATAGAGCGTTATTTAAGGAAGAAAAACTTCTAACCAATTTAATCGATATTACTTCTAAATAAACGGTCCAATGCTCAAAGCACTTCGGTCAAATAAAATGTTCCCTATATAAGCTGCAAGTATTAAAATAGATCTGCATGAATTTGTGAGCACACTTGCAGCAACAAACCCGACATGTCTTCACTTAGAAAGTTTCACATTTGTAAGCAGTATTTATTTCACCCTCTTATATTGCACCCTTCACCATCAACCGTTTTTAACATATTTACATTTTCACTTTTGTCGACAGTAGTTTTATCAAAATAAAAAGGGATTTGTATTTTGCATGCATAATTACAACTTTTTGTAGGAACGCGGAAAATGTGGCTTATATCTGGAACATATTTAAATTTGTGTAAGAGCCATTCCATTCTAAATAGACAATGCGAAGTTGTAGGTACAAAAACATAACTTCTAAGTTTTTGAGGTACGGAGAGTGAGTGGTTAATTTTTTGTAATTTTAATATTTGCTTTTTCAGTAGATTGTATATAATTTTAATTTATTTGTTGTGAAGAACTGAGGAGGTTATAACTTGCACTGTATATAAATGGGGGCAAGCACTCGTTCCTCTAACTAACTAACTGAGAATTAAATGCGCAATCAATGACTAGTGGAACAAACGAGTGAACAACTTTCACAACTTTAAACGTTCTGGAAATTATTTAAGTATTATTTTCTTTATCCCTTGTCGGTTTCGGTTTGGCACCAGTTGTACAATGTGCAGTGTTCAGTTTCGTTCTGTCATTATTGTGTTTAGTTGTAAGTTTTTATAGTTTTCGTTATATTAAACGGGCTAACACACAAAAGATCCCCGGTTCCCGCCCCGGGCAAAGCAACAACAAAATTTTAGAAACAAATTTATTCAATTAAAAAAAATGTTTCTAAACTTGGTCGTCCCTCGGCATTGGTTGCAAGCACTCCGAGTGCCATGAAAAGCTCTCAGTGAAAACTCATCTAAATTGCAGATATCGTTCGGAGTCGGCATAAAACAAGTAGGTCCGGTCCCCCCAATTTGTAGGAAAAATTACTTACTTACTTAATTAATTGGCGCTTAACCGCCTAAACGGTTATGGCCGTCAAAAAAGGCACGCCAGTCTCTCCTTCGCTCCGCCAACCGGCGCCAATTTTTCACAACAAGGAAGTTTAAATCTTTTTCCACCTGGTCTTTCCAACGGAGTGGAGCCCGCCCTCTACCTCTGCTTCCATAGGCGGGTTCCGATAGAAACACTTTCTTGGCCGGATCATGATTTTTTATTCGCATAACATGGCCTAGCCAGCGCAGCCGCTGCATTTTAATTCGCTGGACTATGTTGATGTCTGCGTATAGCTCGTACAGTTCATCATTAAACCTTCTTCGGTACTCGCCATCGCCAACGCGTAGAGGTCCATAAATCTTTCGAAGAACTTTTCTCTCGAACACTCCCAAAGCCGCTACATCGGCTGTTGTCATGGTCCATGCTTCTGCCCCATATAAAAGGACTGGTACGATAAATGACTTGTAGAGTATGATATTCGTTCGCCGAGAGAGGACTTTACTTTTCAATTGCCTACCTAGTCCAAAGTAGCATTAATTGGTAAGATTGATTCTCTGCTGTATTTCAGTGCTGATGTTGTTGCTAGTGTTGATGCTGGTTCCCGAATAAACTAAGTCTTTTACTATTTCCAAATTATGTCTGCCAACAGAAGCGTGGTTGCCAAGGCGTAGTCGCTGACTCTTTGCTGGATGACAGCAGGTACTTCGGTTTGTAGGAAAAACTAAAACGAAAAAAATTCGAAGAGAAGCTCGGCCTAAAATCTCTTCGGAAGTTATCGCGCCTGACATTTTTTTATTTTTTTTTTAACTGCTTGCATATATACGTCTTTTGTGTAAAGCAGAAAGTCAGTTCGTGTGTATCCTTTAAACGCGCTCGATAAGTGAGTCTATGGCTGCAAGAAATCAGCTGATTAGTTATTTGCTTTATAATATTTGTCATTTCCATTTCTGGCACAGGGCGATGTAGACCTAAAACCATAGAACTACAATAAAATGCATGGCATGTGCATGTTTGCTTGTACGTATGTCGTCCTGCTACCAATTTTTATGGTTCCGTCATGGCTGGAAGTCGGCTATTATAATTTGTTTGCGTTATTTTATTTTATTTTATTTTATTTTATTTTATTTTATTTTATTTTATAATTTTTTATTTTATTTTTTTTTATTTTATCTTATTTTATTATTTATAAGATCAGAGACTTTAATTTAGCATGTTTGCTTGATTTGCTGGATGATTTCGCTCATATCAATTCCATCACGTTCATTGTTCCTACATTAAGCTACCTAGCTACATTTTTGCTTACATTCCCTATCACTATATACGGCAACAAATCTAAAAAATGTCGATACAAAATTTTATATTTCCAATACGAAATTGGAAGATTTTCGATAACAAATCAATAACTTTGAAAACATTTTTAGGTTTTGATAGCAAGTCTATAATTTTTCGATAATAAATCGAAAAACTTTCGATAACAAATCAAAATTAAACAAGTAAGAACGGGACTGTCTTCGGCTGTGCCGAAGACTTCATACCTTTCATGAATGGGGCTGAACAATAATCTTATCCCGTTCGTAATCTCCGAATAATCAGATGTATAAGATAAGAAATATATAGTGAACAGATCTACATACCTTAACGATTTTTAAGATAAATATAAAATAAAAAACAGGTAGGTACTTTGTGTGAGGATGCAAAGTTTCTGGTTTTTTGTGGTCTGCGTGTAAAAACTATGACTACGAATCACGTATTTCAACAATATATGACGTAAACTTAACTATTTGATGAAATTTGATGAATTTTGAAGCTTCTAGCCGTAAAAAGGGGGCAAAAATTAGAGTTTATATGGGGTATATAATATATATACCACCGATCTCTATGATTTTTTCAGACAACAATATATGCTATATACGTAAGCATTTGGTGAAATTTGAACATATCTAAACGATTTTTAAGATGAATATAAAATAAAAAATAGGTAGGTAATCTGTGTGAGGATGCAAAGCTTCACGTTTTTTGTGATCTGCATGTAAAAACTATGACTAAGAATCACGTATTTCAAAAATATATGACGTAAACGTAACTATTTGATGAATTTTGAAGCTTCTAGCCGTAAAAAAGGGGCAAAAATGACAGTTTGTATGAAGTGTGTAATATATATACCACCGATCTCTATAATTTTTTCAGACAACAATATATGCTATATACGTAAGCATTTTGTGAAATTTGAAGCTTCTAGCTGTTAAAACGCGGCAGAAATTGCGCAAAGTTTCTTATCTGAACAATCGGTTGTATGAGATATATACTATATATACCACCGATCTCTATGATTTTTTCAGACAACAATATATGCTATATACGTAAGCATTTGGTGAAATTTGAAGCTTCTAGCTGTTAAAATGGGGTAGAAATTGCGAAAAGTTTCTTATCTGAACAATCGGTTGTATGAGATATATACTATATATACAACCGATCTCTATGAATTTTTCAGACAACAATAAATGCTATATACGTAAGCAATCGGTGAAATTTGAAGCTTATAGCTGTTAAAATGGGGTAGAAATTGCGAAAAGTTTCTTATCTGAACAGTCGGTTGTATGAGATATATACTATATATACAACCGATCTCTATGATTTTTTCAGACAACAATATATGCTATATACGTAAGTATTTGGTGAAATTTGAAGCTTCTAGCTGTTAAAATGGGGCTAAAATTTGCCAAAAATATATATATAAACTATATATACCACCGATCTTTATGATTTTTTCAGACAACAATATATGCTGTATACCTAAGCATTCATTGAAATTTGAAGCCTCTAGCTCTTAAAATGGGGCAGTAATTACGAAAAGTTCCTTATCTGAACAATCGGTTGTGGGGGATATATATTATATATACGACCGATCTCATCAATTTTTTCAGGCAACAA